>NC_135414.1:8007846-8195346 GCF_051991245.1 Festucalex cinctus
ATGACGTCAAACAACTCGAATAGCGCGCCGTGGAAATGACCAACGTGGAATCTCTCCTAAAGAGCTTTACTTGCTGGCAAACACTGCAAAAAAGTTCTGAGTCCAATCATTACAGCAAACGCTGACAACTGGCCCCAGTCATTGATTGTATGCCGAATAAGGAAAAAACATTCTCTTCGGCTTGTTTCATCACTTGAAATAAACTGAGCCTGCTTTTAGTGGATCGTTACAAAACAAAGTGGTATGAACGCAGGCCGCACAATGGTGTTGAAAGACTTTGGAAGAAGAAGAAATGTGTTTTATGGTTCTTGGTCAGAACAAGGCGAATGTGTGCACAAACTCTGCAGGAATGGAAGAGCTTGCTTGTCGACTTGGCAACGAGCACGTTGAGACGAGAGTGGAAATGATCGTGCCGTCCAATTAGAACACGGTGGTGGCTAACTGGCTGGGAGTCGGGGGACGCTCCGCCTCCTCTTGGATGTCATGTGACGCATCCTGCCCTGGAAGATTCAAGTCAAAGACATCAGAAGCACAAGTTCAGCTCATTTTGTTTCTTTTATTACAGACATGTCCGGGGCAGATTACATTGACATGGCAACACAAAGAAGCTGGCATCTGATTGGACAAAAAATAAAAAATCTTAGCCACATCCACGCACTGGAAGCGCAACTAAAAGAAAGACTACAAAATGAAGAGATGGGACTGTTGGGAATAAATGAATACAATTTCACAGAATAATAATAAATAAAGAATACATTTAGGACACACACACACTGACCGTGTTGCTCGTCTCCCTTTTCCTCACAGTGCCCCTCCTCTTCCTCAGGCAGCCGCACCCGACTCAAATCTTGCTCCTCTTCAGCACTCGACTCCTAATGGAAACATTTTTTTGTTTGTTTGTTTGTTTGTTTGTTTGTTTACGTCTTCGAACATCCGACGGTGTCGAGGGCAGGACAGCGGCGTCGGCGCACCTGCGATTCGGAGACGCGGTCTTCGTCGGAGTTTCGAAATCCTTCCGGAGCCTCCATGAGGAATTCCAGGCCGTCGCCCGCCTCGTCGTCACTGCCGGCGCAACAAAAGCAAAATCAGGAGAATTTTTTTTTTTTACTTTTGAGTTTCAATACCGTTTTTAAATTGCTTTTATCATTTTGTAGCTTTTTTTTTTTTTTTGATCAATTGTTACGTCATTTTTTTATTTGAAACTATAATTAATTAAGTAGTAATATTAATTCAATATTTTTTAATTGTATTCTGTATAATCAATATCTAATTAACTAATTCACTCTCATTAATGTAATCCTAAACAATTATTCAACAAAATAAAGAAAAAAAAGTGTTTATTTTAATACTGAAATAATGATTAGAGCTAAGCAATTTATATTAAATAACCTCTTTATGGGTGAAAAAATCAAGATAAAAGGTTTCATGCATTTGTTCAATTGTTTTCTTATACTAAAAGATTATTTTGGTGTTATTTTAAAATGGTATTATGCATTATTAATATTATAATGACCCAATTATTAAAAGAAATAAAATAAAACAAAGATGTTTAATAAATATTAGTGTTGTTCCGATACCGATACTGGTATCGGCAGAGGTGCAGATATTGCATTAAAACAGTGGTATCGGTATCGGTGAGTACTCACAAGTAACATGCTGATACCGTTAATTCCAATTCTAATATAGGATTTTGGATACAGCATCTTGTGTCTTGCTGGTGCACGTCATTCACTGATATGTGACATGTTCACTGCATGCCGATCGAAGATATCCTATTCGCCCTTGAATGCTCTGAACCAATGGCAGGACAGCTTTTTCATGTTGAGGAAAAAAAAAAACTCAAGTATTGGTATCGGATGATACTGCAAAGCTGGGTATCGGTATCGGGGGCCAAAAAAAATGCATCGGAACAACACTAATAAATATGTAAAATTGTTTAGTAGTCAAATAATAATTCACTGTCATTTTTAAATTTTATTATTTATCAATACTTTTATAATACATTAACCATTTTTTAAATAAAATACATGGGGAATAAAGTTGACTGCATTGATATAATTGATTATTTACAATGCTAAAATAAGTCAATTCTTTAAATTGTGTAACTTGAAATGATTTAATACAGGCGAAATCTATTTATACATATGCACAATTGCTTATTTTAATACTAAATGAATCACACGTTTAATTGTATTAATAACTAAACTAATATCAATTAATATATTATTTAGTGTATCTTATATCTTAGAATTGTATTATTTATAATTTCTGTAATTATAATTACATAAATATTTATTTTTAAAAAAATCAAGGAAAAGCATGCCGACATGCCAACTATTTTTTATATTATTTATATTTTAGTTTACTGGCCATTTCACGATCGATACATTAGTTACGATAAATAAGACAAATTTCAACGGATGGATTTCTTTTTCTTTTTTCCAGTCCTCTGCTATTGGCTGAAAATCCATCTATGCTTTGGCGCCATCATGTGGTATACCAAGAAACTATATTGAAGTGAAGGAAGACGCTGAACTTAGTCAGGCCAGAGCTTTGTCTAATAGAATAAAAAAAGTGCTTTTCCGTCATTTTCTGTCCATTACAAACCTTTCACTCTCTACTGTAGGAAAGCTCGCACCGGAGTCGAAGATTTCTTTGTCCTTCTCCTCTTCGGGCTCCTCCTCCTTCTCTTCGTCTGCGTTGTCTTGTTCACTCTTGTTTTGATCTTGGTCATGCTGCTCTTCATTTTCTTGCTTTTCTCCTTCATCTTCCTCTTGCGGTTCTTCCTCCTTTTGCTGCTCATCTTCCTCGTGACGATCCTCTTGCGTTTGCTGCTCTTCATCTTCCTGAAGCTCATCCGTCTCCTGATGCACAACCTCTTCCTGATGCTCAGCCTTTTCTTCCTCTTCTTCTTCTTCTTCTTCTTCTTCTTCCTCCTCCAGGTCAGAGCAGTTGAGGAAGTCAAAACTCTCAAGCGCAGTCTCCACTTCCTGAGTGAAACTAGAAGAAGTGGGAAAAGGAGCCTGGGGAAAAACCATACAAATGATCAGTTTTAAACTCAACATGCGCATAATAACACAAGCATCAACTCACAGTTGGAGCTCCATCAGAATGTTTGAAATCACGAGTGTCCGCTTCAGTCCGGACTGTTGTGACGTCGGGTGAATCTTTCACCAGACATTCGGCGGTGGCGGCGGACGAAACTTCCGAGAACGAGCGGCTCGGCTCCGCCGAGTTTTGCGGAAGCTCGGCCGATCGGACTGACAGCCCGTCCGTCGCAGTACATTCCGGGCCGGCAGAGCAGGACGTCTGCGGGTGGCCGTTGTGCACCGAATCCCTCGGGGAGAACACCTCGCCCGCTTCGCTCTCGTCCTCCTCCTGATTGGACGACAGCGACGGCGTGGAGGCGCTGGACTTGTGCGGCGTGGGGACGCCGGTTTGCAGGACGTTTGAGGCCGACAGCCTCTGAGCGTGGTGGGCCAGGGCCGGGCTGGACGAGTCGTCCGAGGACTCGGAGGAGTTGGACCACACGGTGCCGTTGTCCAGCTCTCCTTGTCGCTTCAGCAGAGACTGGAGGAAACGAGCCGCGGTCAGATGGGGACAATAAACAGGTGACAGAATGAGGAGGCAAAATGATAACATTATATAAGCTGTAATTTGGGTTGAAAAAATGCTTTTGGATTTATTATTTGAATTGTAGAGGGGGGTGTAAAATCACAAATTGGTTAATTCTGAATGGGGCGGGTTGTTTTTGAAAAAAAAAAATAATAATTCTCACTACAATTATGTTGATCTTCCAATTATACAATTATGTTGATCAAGCGTTGGCAATAATTGATAGCTCATAAATTATAGGATAGTCTTATTCTCCTCTCAGAGATACTGAGGCAAATGTGCTGTCATCAATGATCTTTTTCAATTTCATTATAAAATATACTTTGAATTAGCCAACAGAAAAAAAAAATCTTTACAATATGTTTTATACAGCCCCACTACTCTAAATATGGTGTTGGTGGAATATGAATTAACTCATTGACTCAGAGCCATTTTCATTAAAGAAACCCCCTTTTGACAGATTTTGCAAGGCCCACAGAATATTGTGTTCTATTGCTACAAAAACATGGAACCTACAAAAAGAAAGATTGGAGTTTCTTCTTTCATCAGGAAAAAAAAAAAAAGTATATTTGTATCCGTTTCCATTTTGCAGCCATTAACATTAGTTTCATCAATATTCACATTCCTGGTGAAAACGATGACAAACAGCTTGTTGCAACATGGCCCTGGCTGATCTCTTATACTCTACTGCCACCTGCTGGCCGTGTTTTTAAAAACTATCATTGCTTCAAGCCACCTCTTCATGTCAGAAGCTGCATCAAAGCCTCCAGTATGCTCTTGCATAAAAAAAACAACAACAAAAAACGTGTAAACTTTGTTGTGTAAACGTTGTCATTCACTCCCAAAAACGTGTTGAGAAAGTATTAAAAACGTTTTTACACATTTTTGGGCTTGAATGAATTAAGCAGAAAAATCCAGCCGTTTTTAATCAATATCAAAATGCGGCCATTTTGCCATTTGCTGTTGAGTGAACATGACATCACAGTTGCTCAGATCTGAGGTAGCAACCAATCACAGTTCAGATTCAGAGAACAGGTGAGCCACGATTGGTCATTGCCTGAGCAACTGTGATGTCATCTTCAGTCGACACTCGACAGCAAGTAGCAAAATGGCCGCTACCTGAGATGGTTAGGCAGGGCTGGATTTTGCTGCAATACAGCATATTCCACAAATGTAATATTAATCAATTGCATGTTTAGACTAGGGAGGCACATATAACATGTTATTATTGTCAAGAAATGTTTAAGATTGACTTCCCTGTAAATTCAATTTCATGATGTAATAATTGTCATAACTGTATGTTTTCTAAAAGTCTAAACACGCTTTACCTCTCTGACTGTCAACCAAGGAAGAATATTTGTTACAACTCTGTGTGCTGGCGTATGCCAGGTGATTCTATCCACCTGATCAAACTTCTTTAAACTATTGTAATGACAACTTAAACAGTAGTTTTCAAAGCTCCCGGCAGTCAGGTCTCAAGGTTGCACATGACGGTCATGACCACAGCTGTCAAATGTGGTGTGTAAGTAATGCCAATGGGATATGCTTCATGAACAAATGAGGGCTTTCAAACCCGCAAGGCCACTGCGATTCAGGTCAGGTCCGACAGATTTGTTCAGGAAGCATGCGTCGATCAAGAACAATGGGCGCATTTTAGGGCCAAGAGGAAAAGAACAGGTGGAAGGCGACAAGCAAACATTCTGTTTTGCTATGCGGTTCACATGCAAGGGAAATACATTTAGATTTATTTGATGTAAAAGTTTTGATATAACAGCATGTTACATCTATAGTTATATATATATATATATATACACATATATATATATCTTTGTTGCTGTTGGAGTCATTTTTTAAGGCTCTTGGTGTTGTTTTAAATATGAAAAGGTGTTATACTGTATACATATAGGCTTGATTTAGTGATTTATCACTAAATCAACTTTAAATGGTGTTAGTTTCAAATGTGATTTTGGTGTGTTAATCTCTTTATCTATATGCTGCTCCCCTAGTGTATACAAGGGGGTCCTCGTTAATGACAGAGTTCATTTGCTACAGTGGCGATGCTACCCCAATTTGTAAGTTCACACGTGCCACAGTCTATCAGAAGTCGTAATTACAGTCAATATTTGTATCAACGATACTTCTAGGCCTTATATATTAAAAAAAAAAAAAAAAAAATAAAAAATAAAATAAAAAATACTTAGTTAACCCCGGTTCTGTTAGCCCATCAATGGAATTTCGCATTACATGTTAGCATTAAGCTAGCTAGCGGAATTCAGCCAAATGAAATCATAGGTTTGTTTGAACATTTTGGTGTTTAAATACACAATATTGAATTATCTTTGTGTTTATGTATCACTTTTATAGTGAACTTTAACTGTAATACCAAACATTTACATTTTATTTGAAGAACTGTGCAAGAGAGAGTCTTCATTTTGTCAGCAAGTGAGAGCAGCTAATAGACCCTTCCAGCTGACGTCACCGCTTAGCTCCTGCTGCGCTCCCGGAGGGCAAATATCCCATAACAAATGAATGGAGAGAGCTTGATTTTCGGCGAGCGTTCTCATTAAAAGGTGTAAAATATATCAAGTGTCACAAAAAACATCCTGAGTACAACACTATATTACTGCGAATCATTGAAACCAGTCGTTTGGAGCCGCTAGCTATGAAAAAATTGAGTTTATTGGAGGGAAAAGTGGAAGTGGAAGCTTAAGGTGTGTTGTTTTTGCTTGAAATAGTACGTCGATCACTACTTTCATGGTGTAAATTGTCATTCATTAAATCGTTCGTGTCCGGATATACTTGTCTTGCTGTATATCGAAGTCTTCAAGCTAACTTAGCTTGCTAGCTGCTAACAACCAGACCACGTTTACAACACATTCCTCAGCAGAGATCAAACTCGAGTTGAAGTGTTAATTGTGATAATCGTGTTAAATTGTTAAGTTTTTGTTCAAAATTACTTAAATACTTGTGCAAAAATAGTATGAATGGTTGTTTCACTAAAAGATAATATGGTACATTCATCACGTCTGTCTCAAATTTACAATCAGAGGTTAATGTTATGACCCACTGTATATGAAAAAGAAAAAAAACTACCTGATGTAAAATGATCTGAGCATATCCTCGTACTTTCTGTGGGTGGAAAGAAGTTGTGTCGTAGTTTCACGCTAGCCACCGTGATCGTCTTTCACTCCTCACTGTCTTCCGCCTGGTTTAGAATCACTGCCGGCAGTCGAAAGAATGCTCTCATCTCTCTTTGAGCCATTAGCAGGGATGGACAATCTCGGTCCTCGAGGGCCGCAGCCCTGCAGGTTTTGGATGTTGCCCTTCTCCAACACAGCTGATATATGATCCACTCATCAGCAAGCTCTGCATTAGACTGATAAGGATCCCATTGATTGTGTTGGAAGAGGGAAACCTGCAAAACCTGCAGGGCTACGGCCCTTGAAGACTGAGATTGCCCATCCCTACATTAGAGCATCCGTCGGCCACGCACAAGTTCACCATAGCATTGGCCGCTGATTTATCAACTGTTTGACCTATTTTCTAGTTCTAATTCACTCGCATTGACGCCCTGCCCTCCAACGCAAGGGGCGCACTTAAACGTGACGTCACACTGGAAGAGTCTATACTGTAAAGCTATTACTTTAAAAACTGAGTTTTAAGTTTGTTTTAAGCATGTGGGAGTGGTAAAACTACTATATGTTTTATATATTCTATATGTTTTATATATTCTCTCCATATTGTGGATTTTCACATATTAGTGTTCGCTGAACAGCGCTAATAGAGTTTCTTCTTCATTGCACACCGTTTGAAACCCCAAAAATGTCATACTCAGTGCTGCCGTAAACCAAGGACCCCCTTATAGGGATATAAGGGATTGATTCATATCAAACAGGTCAATCACTTGCTAACACTATTAAACTACCAAAGTCCACTATTACTAAAACTACATCCCACACACCGACTGTAAACCTCTGAATGGGGCTCTTGCACGGCTCAATGTGGGCGGTAAGGAAGCCGTTCTGTCCGTCATGCCCTCGTGGACCGCCTCTGTCGGTCGGCGTCTTGGCGCGGCGCACCCGTCAGGTGTGCTCTTCAGCGAGGTGAGGAAGAGGAGGAACATATTGGATGGCTACTCAACCACTATTAAACAGCTACAGGGGCCGCAGCTCCGCTCATACACGCTTCCGCTGTCACACCTCCCGATAGCGCCATCGCTGGCCGCGGGGCTACTCGCGTTCGGCACGCCACTTCCACAACCACATGACCTGACACACAGCCCCGTGCGATTATCCTCACACACATCAGTGCTACCGCTACACACAAAGCAGGTGGGGAGCAGCTGAAACAGAACAAGCCAGTGAAATGAAAGTAATAGCAAGCAATGATTGAAGCAAATAGATCATTGGATTTGCTCGCTGGCCACTTGATTAGGTACACCCGAATAATACATGCTGGTGTTCCATTTTACAATGTTGGCGGAATTTTCCAAAATACAGTGAACCCCTGGTGGATACATAACCAGATCCACCCACAAAAAGATAAAAATCCACCATATTGAGAGAATTTTTCAAAAATATTTATCTTATTAAAAACAATTGTTTACATATTGTGTTTACCACACACACACAAAAAAAAAAAACAAGGGATGTTCGCTACCACTTATGTAGTGTCTGTGTATACATGTGTCTCGAAGAAGTGGGGCCAAGTGGGCTGGTGTGAGAGACCTTTGGCCCTCAATAGTTTCTGCCTGAGTGAGGTTACTTTGTTTTATTGCCTACTGATGTTCAATAAACGACTGTAAAGTGCATGGGTGACTGTGAGTGCATTATTGAAATACAGTATAGCCACACTTTTTTTCATAGTTTAGTTGGTCCTGAATCTTATCCACAGATGTGACTTTTAGATATTAAATTCAAACCTACAGAATGCAGAAATTCAATTTCGAATCGCTACTGCCACCTGTGGTCGAAAAATGAAAATGCACACACCTTTCTAAACATAACACAACTCACAGTGCAGACAGAGGGCGGGAAATTCGAACCCGAAGCCAGTCTGAAAACTACTTGCAACTCATACGGATTCATCTACTGATGCCATAAAACCAAAACAAACAAAAAAAATGTTTTTATTGTTTAAATACTGTAAATGTTTTTACATAAATAGGAATGAACTATATCTGGTGTTTGGGAATGGATTAAACTCCTTTACACTATTTCCAATGGGGGGAAAAAAAAAATGTTTTTAATGTTCTCCTGGAGTTCAACAAAGGGTTGAAAAGCACATTAGCAACTGTGGCACCCATTACAGATGTATGTAATATAGCGGGGAGTTCCATGATAGACATGAGTTCCACAAAAAATAAACAATAATGATGTAATAGAAGCGCAGCAAATGAACCACAATATAACAGGGGAACACTGTATTCGGCAGCAGCTAAACATTTACAAGAATAGCAGACCTCTACCAAGGCCAAATTTGGATAGATCACATAAGGTGCACCAGATGAAGTGGCCGGCGAGGATATAAGTTAAACGGAGAATGATGACATGGGAGAGTTCACATTCACTCACATAAAACACTTGTTCCCGCATGGAGGGCGTGTCTGGAGGGCTCTGATTGGACAACAGACGTTTGGAAACGGTGCTGCAGGACGATGTCTGGTGGTCATCCTTATCAAAAGGACTGGAAGAAAAAAAAGACAAAAAAAGATGATTTCATAGAGTCATGCTTTGTGACTCATGGGTGCGTAATGCAGGTTTAATTACCTCCATGTGACTTCCAAGTTCAGCTTAACTGTTCCCAGGTCGTTAATATCGACGGCGAGGGTCTGTGGGAGTGGGCAGAACAGGTCGAGCATTTCACAGGACACACTACCCACCACCACATGATTGGCCAGACTCTTCAGCTCTGTCACCTGAAAAAACAATGGGAGGTAGGGCGGTGCAATTAATCGAAATTCAATTCACAATTTCAATTATTTCACCCCGCAATTACAAAATCATACATACAAAAAAAATAATTATAAATAAATAAAATTATTAATACTCATTTTTGAGTTGTTTAAATTTATACAGCTGCACCTATTTTAAATTTTAAAATAACTAATTTAATAAATGTTGTATTATTCAAAAGGAACTTGCATAAATATAGTGCTTCAAATAATTCTATTTTTTTATTTTTTTTATTTGTTTCTATGTTTAAACATTTTCTCGTTTTGTACCATAAAATAAATGATCGTCCTATTGCAAAGTGCACAAGCTGCACTCCAACTTCAAGTTTTTGCCAATATAAATAAATATATATATATATATATATATATATATATATATATATATATATATATATATATATATATTTTAATTGGTCTTAATATTTTTAAATGTTTAAACATTTTCTCGTTTTGTACCATAAAATAAATGATCGTCCTATTGCAAAGTGCACAAGCTGCACTCCAACTTCAGGTTTTTGCCAATATAAATAAATAAATACATAAATAAATACATACATAAATATTATTATAATTTTTTTAATTGGTCTTAATATTTTTAAATGCTTAAACATTTTCTTGTTTTGTACCAAAAAATAAATGATTGTCCTATTGAAAAGTGCACAAGCTGCACTCCAACTTCATGTTTTTGCCAACATAAATAAATAAATAAATAAATAAAATCATAATTTTTTAAATTGGTCTTAATATTTTAAATGCTTAAACATTTTCTTGTTTTGTACCAAAAAATAAATGATTGTCCTATTGAAAAGTGCACAAGCTGCACTCCAACTTCATGTTTTTGCCAACATAAATAAATAAATAAATAAATAAAATCATAATTTTTTAAATTGGTCTTAATATTTTAAATGCTTAAACATTTTCCTGTTTTGTACCAAAAAATAAATAATCATTTGAGTAATTGTGATTTCAATTATTGCCAAAATAATCGTGATTATTATTTTTTCCATAATCGAGCAGCCCTAATGGGAGGCTGTTTCAGTGTGTGTTTTGCTGTTTGAGCTGATTATGCAATAAACTTCCATGTCCAATTACTTTAACACAGTAGTTTGTAGATGAATTATTATTTAACATTTTGATTTAATTGTTCATCACCTTAGTTACACAGACAGTACAGTGTATTGAGAGCATCATACAGTAAAAATATGGAACAAGACCACTAAGAAGGAGCACCAAGGAAAATACATCCATCACCTGAGGAAACATGACTATTAACTAACCGTACTATTAAAAAAAATTCAGCCCTTACCTTGATAGACAAAAGTTCAGTGACGAGAGGCAGGAAAATATATTCTTCGCTGTCCCATATCTGCTTGTTGCTGACTTCCACGCGGCCTCGTAGCCTCCAGCGCTGACGCCCGTAACGCATGAGCACCTGGCGAAAGGGTGTATAGTTTGTCCTACGATTGCTGATGCGGTGTGTGTGGTTTTTGTTGTTGTCGATTTATTTATTTATTACCTCATACTGGTCACCCGCACACAGCCGAGCAAAGCCGGCAAGGCCTGCCACATGAATGAAAAAAAATAAATAATTGCGATGAAGAGAAGGAAGAGAAAGTGATGAGTGTGCAAAGTGACTCACCCTTCATCTTGACATGAAATTCTCCCATGTGGCTTTCCAGTTCGCTCTCAAGCGAGCACATGTGCTGCACGCACACCGACATGGCAGTTAACATAAAGCAAAATATATTGGAACAAAATTAAAGGGGAAGTCAACTTAAAAAAACATATGTTCTATACAGCCCCATTAGTCAAAATTTTGTATTTTGGTTTATATTGCGCTAGTGGAATATAAGTTAAGCAACAAAATCCAGCAGTTTTATCAAAATCAGAAAGCGGCAATTTTTTTCCACATGCTGTTGAGCGAAAATGACATCACAGTTGCTCAGGTCTCATGTAACAACCAATCACAGCTCAGCTTCAGAAAACCGGTGATCTGTGATTGGTCGTTGCCTGAGCCCCGAGTAACTGTGATGTCATCTTAATTCGACAGTAAGTGTCAAACTAGCCGCCCCCTTATATATATTTTGCTCCATAACTAATATTCCACAAACACAATATTAATCAGAATATCATGTTTAGACTAGTGAGGTCATATATAACATAATACTGTCAAGAAATTCAAGCCAACATACTGACTCAGGGTCAGTAACTCACCTCCGTGCATTCCCTAAAGCCCCTGTTGGCCTCACTCAGGCTCTCCCTAGCCTCTTTGCTTCCAGTGGCAGAGTTAAAGGCCGCCACCATTTTACTTGCACCATCTCGGAGCCGCCGCTGTATGCAGTAAGCGTCATAAAGCTCCTCCACCTGCCAAACAACACATGCCCGCGATTGACATAGTTAGAGCCAAATAACCAAAACCTGTATAAAGATTATCATGTTGGGAGATGAATCAATCAAAAACACCTTGCTGAGGTGGAATTCCAAACGACGCATGAACCTCTCTATGGCTTTCACTTGCTAAAAAAAAAACAACAGAAAAAAAAAAGATACCAAGATAGAAGTCAAGTAAGAGATATTGTATCCAGAATCCAACGTGATCCAATATAAGAGTTGCATCAAAAACGACACCTCTGCACAGTTTTGTGGTAAAGCATTACATAAATGTGTCAATCAGTGGATTTATTTGCACCTTTTGTTGCTAATCTGCTCCATTATTGCCAAGCAGGCCAGTGACCCAGCAGGTCCTGCAGAGGGAGCCGTTTGTATTTGGCTTGTGCTTCATCAATCCATAGAATTATCTAATAGCAAAAGTGCTTTGGTGCTACCTTATGGTATTTAGAGGCAATTACAAAGATTTTTGTGTGCGTCAGTCACAATTTTTTACTATTTGCAGCGGGGTTGGATTCACTGTATTTTATGTAGGGTTAACATCAGAAACAGCTCTCAGTATGTATGGAGGACCAAAAATAAATAAATAAATAAATAAATAAATAAATAAATAAATAAATAAATAAAAGTGAAAATAAAAATTGATATAAAAATTAAATACAAAAATATATAAATGTAAATAAATAAATATACACACATACAAATAATTAAATAAAAGAAAAAAAAAACAAAAAGAAAAAAAATGTGACTGAAACTAACCTTATCCTGTTCATACAAAGAACCCTGTGGAAGAAAAAAAATAAAACATTTAGCATGACAAAGAATCTAATTAGCATCCCGCCTGGCACCACTCGATACCAGTGAGACTGGTTTGAATGGGCGGCCTCTCACCAGTCGACCGTTTCTCTTGTTTTCTCGGATCTGCTGGCCCAGAGTGTCCAGCTCCAGCTGGTGGACCTGCAAGTATGACCTGACAACAACAAATCAAAAGTTGCAGTGATGTTCCACCATTTCCAATATGGTAAATGTCCACTCACTGTAAGCCTCGGCGTAAGGCGGCGTACACCTCATCCAGCCGCTCGGGCTGGGGGGTTTTGGCGGGGGGCAGCTTGGTGGAGCCTGTGAACATCCTGCTTCCTTACAAGGCACGGTTCTCTTGGATCAAACAGCGCTGAGGGAGGGGGCAGCCCGGAGACAAACGTTCATTTTGGCTGCAAGACTATAATAAAGAAAGCTCACCGGAGGAAGAAGGCGGATTGTACCTGCTGACTGAAGGGGTCTTGTCACTACTGGAGCATGCTGGCAGGGTCGACTGTAGCACTGGGCCTTTAACAAACCAAAGGACATGTCCTGTAATGGTGCACAAATGAGAATTGAGAGGCCTTTTCCAGCACTGCAACCTTGGGTTGTGAAATTCTGCAAACCTCTAAAATTAGAAACCTCCCATGGGAATTATTAGGAATGAACTAGGAATTTACAAAATTAAGGGTTGGCTCCTAATAAGGAACTTAAATATATATGGGGGAAAAACATAATTTCTTTTTTTTTTTTTTTGCTTTTTGTTGCCAGACAAAATTTGAGGTACAAGCGAGCTTTTAGAGTGAAGTCAAAGAAAAAAAAAATGAAGCAAATGGTAATGTGTGAAAATATCTATTTTGTATCATCTTGCAACAAAGTATTTAACAGAGTGCTGCAATTAAAAGTCTGTTTCTGTATACTCCCCTTTTTTCTATTTCGTTTCAGGGCTCATCTGGAGAGATGTGAGGCCATCACAATTTGACAGTTTTAGGCTTCGCAGTTTTTTGGAATTGCATATGAAATTGCAATATTGGGGAGCAGGGAGAAATCGCAATTAGATCATTTTTAGATCATAAAAAAATAAATAATTAAAAAAATAATACATGGGAAGAGGACCTTGAAAAAAAATAATTGCATATGAAATTGCAATATTGGGGCGCAGTGGGAAATTACAATTAGATCATTTTTAGATCATAAGAAAACTTAACTAAAATAAAAAAAATCTGCTCTCGTGTATAGCGATACTTTTTTTTAGGGATGCATGATAATGCTATTTTCAACCGATACCAATAAACCAATAATTTAGAAGTGCCGATGTCGTTAACCGATAAACCGATAATTGCTTGCAAAATTAACTTGAATACAAATATACTTTCGAGTCCTACTATAAGTCTAACAAATACATTGAAACATTGTATAAACTTTGCACAATGTTTCAATATATGTAAAGCACCATGAAGCTGAATTTTATTGATACGAGCCACAGCCACAACAGATGGACCAACATTGCATGTCTATAATTATTGCTGGATTTCTTTATTATCTGGTTTATCTGTATGAAATCAAATTGCCGATAATTATCAACAAATTCCTCTATTATCTGGTTTATCTGTTTGACATCAAATTGGTCGATAATTGCCAATAATTATCGTGCATCCCTAGACATTTTATATCATCATATATGCTTGAGTGTGATATTTTTTTCACATAAACTTACCCCTCAATTCCCAATTAATTACCATAAAAAGTTTCCAGTTTGGAATATTTATAAAATTCTTAATTTCCCATCAAAATTGATCAGAAACATTACGGAGATTTTAGACACCCCTTTGAAACCGCTTATGAAAGGAATATTCCTGCCTGCTATTGTCAGATATCCTCATAAATAAAGTAGAGAAGGGAGCAAAAGAAGACAGAAACCTCTTTCACTTCCACTATGGGTACATTTTTGAAGTGTCTGAGTCACAGCATGACACGCTTGTGGCGGCCACAGTGGCCACCGGGCAGTCTGCTTCAGCTCGTCTCTCGTCTTCCTTCCTTCCATGCTCCTAGAGCAACTCCCCTCCCACCTCCACCCTCTTCCCACCTCCACATCCACATCCAGCAGCCGAGAGCAGGAAGTCTCCTAGCGGCCTCCATACAGGAAATTCTACACAGACACTTGGCCCGAGAATATAAAAACTACTCCTGCAATGTGGGCGAGTGTGTTAAGAAAAAAAGAAGAATCCTTCTGGAATGATAGAAAATCGTGCAGATTAGTGTGGTCAGGGTTACTAATAGGAGGGGGGGCGGGGGGTCGTGCCTGAGCTAAACTAGTCACATAAGAGATTATAGTCTTAAAGTAACTTAAATCTGTCAAGCAAGAGCCAAACCCGTATTAACACATGGATTCTGTAAATGAGCAAGGCCTATCGAGCAACTGGTGGCTGCTCTGCATTGTTTTACATTCCACTCACAACCACAAATATTTTTAAATGGATATACAGTACATCAATCCATTTTCTTAACAGCTTCAGTAGAAAAAAGAAAAAAAAACTTTCTACTGTACACATGCACAACGTGCAAAGTGTTCTGATCAAATTGTAAACATTCTGTTTCACAAGTGATGAAGCGTGGAAGGGGGGTTTCCTCAGTGGCAAATCGCTAATCTGGGTGACATGCTGGGAGGATTAACAGGAGGTGGTCCGGGTTTGGGTTTAAAAATAAAAAGGGGGAAAAAGGTGCCATATGCTCACATTTGCTACTTTTGAGACCAAAAAACGAAAAACTGCAACTCTGTTACACTCTGAGCCTCAGAGTCTGAGGTAAACAAAAGATTCTGAGAGTACATATACCCACACACGCAAAAATGTATGTACAGTATAGAGAGTATACTCATATACTATGAGTTTTCCTCTCAGTTCGATGATCTTTTATCCCTTTCCCTACATTACAGATCATTAGCTGCATTAATCCTCTCCAAGCGAGGAGGGCAAACAAAGAGGACACTGTTTGAAAGCACCTCACAAGACTGGAGTTTTCTTTCCAAAAAAAAAAAAAAAAAGTCACGCACAAGCCACACAATGCATCAGCTCGTTAGGAGCTACATACTAATGGCAAAGTTTTCAAATTGGAATAGTTTACTTGTTCCCTACTAATCATCATATAACGATTTTTATACAGAGAACTATATCGTTGGTCAAACAGAAAATTGTTTTCAAACACTAGTCAGATGCACCATGACTTCCTTTGATAAATAATTTAGATACACGACTCTCAAAGTGTGGTACGACTATGAGTTGTATTTAATGTTGACATTCAATATATTTGCATTAAATCTTTAGGTATTTAGTTAGGTACAAATGTAATAGGATTTCCCATAGAAAACATGCGAAAACATGGAAACGCTTAGCCTGATTGGGGGGGGGGGCCTGGCGGGCAGCCAGGTTTGTAAAGCGCTGGGGGAAACCCTGATGTATTTATTAACTTTATGTACAATACTTTTAACTGAATCATCATTTAAGTGGTTTATTACTTTACCATTATTAACATAAATGATATTTATCAATGTGAATTGAACAAGGTAAGAATTTGAAGAAGACAATTATCGATATGCAACACTTAAAAAAAAATAAAAAATCTCTGCAAGTTTTCACTTTTTCAAATCATCACTCCCAAGAGCTTCCTAGGAGATCACAATGTCCCATCACTGCAGAGCTATTTTTAGAACAGGCCTGTGGACTGCTACTCGTGTAGGTCCTGTTGGTGACAGCTAACTACAGTTGACTATTATGCAATTCAAAATGTGTCAAATGAAGAAAGAGATGTCAGGTTAATGGTCACTCAAAGTCGCCACAAAAAATGTGTACTTACTGTATTCACTTGACCTCCTCCCGATAAATTAAAGTGCTCACAAGTTCATTATTGTGAGTCACTGTGACATTAATACAGTTTGACTATTACCACTATAATTAAATACCGATGGAAGATACTTAATGATTATAAAATAGTTATATAAAATAAATACTATATAAAATAAATCACACATGAATAAGAATTGTACCAAAATATTAATTTTTAGAAGCAGTTTTTCCCAGATTAAATGCAAATACATTGAATTTAACTGAACTGCATTTGGGGAGTGATTTCCCTGCCACACTTTGCAAACCAGATTTTGATAAAAACTTACAATACACACTTGATACAACTAAATTCATTGACAATTCAGTTAAGTGATGTAATGCACTTATCGTTACCCACAGTTTAACATGAATTCAATTCAAAACCTGTCAAATTGGGGAAACACGAGCGCTATTTGTGACGCCAGCATCTTAAAATGGCAGTCAAACAATAACAATGACTTGTTTTCTTCCGCTGTTAAGCTAAGGCTAGTTCCATTGATGTAGCCCAGCCTGGTGAGTCCGTTAGAGGGAGGAAGAACCGGTGACGATGAGCAGCGTTGTTAAAATAAAAACACAACCTCCTCGTTTCCAGATTAGCGGATTAGCTAACCCGGCAGCAGAGGGCCACTTAGTCGGATAAACAAAGTCGCATCACAACCGGGGCCGGGGGCCGCTTCACTTGGTTCTCGGCGGAGGATGGAGAGGACTGTAGAACCGAGCAGCGAAAAACTTGGGAGCCAGATTTATATTCCAACAAACAGAACCAAAACGTGGCCTTTAGAGTACAGTATACCCAAATAATCGCTTGAATATAAATAAACATAAACACAGCTGTAGAGAGAGAGCCAAAAAAGGAGAAAAAGGGAAAACCAAGCTGGCGGGTATCAGTGGGACAACATCCCAGCAAAGCTACTTGGCGTCGCCCATGGATGAGAATTCTTAAACGGGTTGTCTTGTTTGTGACCTTGGTGATTAAAACAAGCTTCCTCCTACCTCTCTTTGGAAGTCCGACAGGCCGGGGAGTTTGGCCGCGATCCCATATCCAACACGATGCTCCTCCGCACACTTCTCAAGAGTTATTTTGGGCGCTGTCCTTCTCCTCGATTTCGCAGTTTTTTGTCCACACAGTATTGCACTCGCCAAAAGACGACTTCCTATTGCTCACTTTCAAAACAAAAGCTCAGCATGGCAATCAGGATTAACAAAGAAAACATATATAATAAAATAAATAAAAACAGAGACAGGGTTTGTATTCCTGAAGATGTAATATTACAAGGGGGAAAAATCATTCCTGAGAATAAAGTCCAAATTTTAAATGAAAAACTTTAATTCTACATAAAGTCATAAGTATGACAAAATGACGTGACAGAGTTTTGATGAGTGGAAAAACAACGCCCGACTGTTTACAGGAATAAAATCGTTATACTATATACGGAAAAAAAAAAAATGATCAGAGCATAACATATTTGATGAAAAAAGCAAAATGAAAATTAAACAGCAATAAAGTTGTTATATTACGTGAAAAGATAAATACAAAATGTGTAAATTTTGCAGGAATAAAGTCAAAATGTTATTAGTAAAAAGTACAATTTTAGGGGGAAAAATAACCTACTGAAGCTGTCGTCCAATTACTATGTTGTACTTAATAATCATACCTAAATAAAGGATAAGAAACAAAAACATTAAGTGCTAATAATCTACTTAACCTTTTGAGCTGATGATTGGCAATATAAAAAATTAGCTATTGCCAAGCAAATAATAGGGAATTGAACACTATGTGGAAATGTTGCATAGTTTCTAGCCATTTAAGCAAAAACAACAAGTTTGCCATTTTAAAAACAACCCTTTAGTGTACAGTAATGGCACTTGCAAATGGCACTTTATTTATATAGCGCTTTTCCACCTTACAAGGCCCTCAAAGCGCTTTACATTTTTGACTACCCATTCACCTACTGATGACGCAGGAGCAACTGGGGGTTCAGTATCTTGCTCAAGGATACTTCGCCGTGGTCACAATGGCATAAATACAATGGCATGGGATCGAACTCACAACCTCGGTGGGAGACGACCACCATATACCACTGAGCCACGCTGCCCCCAATAGCACGTTAGAGCAAGACAAATAACTACAGGTACATTTGTAAATACAAACGCAATATGAAGCAGCACTGTCAAAAAAATAAAATAAAATAAAACAAATTCTTTTATTTTGAAATACAGCCCCGCCTCCCGGAAAGTGAGTATCCGCTAGTTGCTGTGGCAACAAGGATGTCCCTCACTCTGTCACTGTGGTTTCTCGTCGTCAGTTGAAGATTCCACGCCGAATCCAAACGAAAATAAAAAGCAGACGCGGGGTTTCCATGGGCGATGAAGCATCAAACGTGTCCCACAACTGCGGCAGCACCCCAAGGGTGTCGTCGTTAAATCGTGTAGGTTCCGTTTGGCTAACCTCCAGGTGTAGTAGTAGCTCCAGGGCCAAGTTGGATCAAGTCAGGTGGTGGTGGGCGGCTGGAAGGGGGGGGGGGGGGTAAAGCATGTGGCTGCTCTCTTGCACACTTCCTACTAAACAAAACTTATACTATGCAACCCTTCACGCTACATTAGTTACATTTTAAATGGGTGGGTGTGTATTACACATGTAAACAAAGTTAGCCATTACAGACGGTTATTTATTCTGTATATGACCAATAAACTGGAAGATTTCATAAATCTAATTTACTTACAACCATAATCCATAATTGTACAAAGGTGAATAGTGCACCAGAAGCCATTTTTTTCTCCTAATTGCAATGTAACTGTTCATCCCGCAAAGTGCTCTCATACCTTTGTTTAAAAAAAAAAAAAAAAAAAAAAAAAAATTACTGTATGTGCTTGCCTTACGGTGCACAACTAAATGGGCCATGTAGTAAAACACTGCAAAGTGGTAATCATCTCACACAAGCATTCATTCCATGTGACAGGCACATGCTTGGGGAGTATGCATGTTTCCATATAGCGACTGTGTCACTTTTCATGACTTCTTCAAAATGCAGGATGTGATTGATGCACATTGGCTCATCACGATTAACTAAAACGATTACATTGGTTTGCTCATAAAAGTAAAAATTGTATCCACACAGTAATTTTTTTTTTGACATTGAGCAATTAAAAATAAATGTATAATGGATTATATATATATGACGAAATTGTACTTGTGGAATGATTTTAGGTCTAAAAGCCTACATAAACTTCCAATAAGGAGGAAGGAAAGAAGAGGAAAAAAAAAAAAAAAAAAAAAAAAAAAAAAAAAAAAAAAAAAAAAAACGCTTATCTTGCCCCAATCATTAACTTGCAGTCAACAGATAAATGAAAGGAGTTTTAGTATGAAGTCCTCCATTTAATAAAATATATTTGCAAGCAAAATACACAAGTGTTTGTGTTAGCGCCCAACCAATGACAATAATCAAAAGCATTGCCTTTTCATTGTACCAAGAATGCACAGAACACTTCTGAGATATAACTGCACAAACCTAAAACATGAGTCCATGTCTACTTTTTATTGGTTGTACCATCATACATCTGTTCTCAACTCATTTTAAACACCACACTGCCCAGACGGTATTGCAATCGGTACAAAAAAAGAGAAATGAACCCAAAGTGGAATGGCTACACAAAGGAGCAAAAAACCCAAACATTTTGTTTGCACATAAATGATGATGTTTTGTACATTATGCATCATCTAGGGATGTTACAGTAGCAAGAGGAGATATAAAGTAAGCAGTCTAGAAGCTTTGATAAACTAGGTGTTAAAATAGGGTTTTACTAACCACAGCAAAGAAACAAAATAAAAATTCAATAAAAATATTACCAATCATTATTATTTTTTTGCTTTAATTAACAATAGCATTTCCTGGTCTCCGGATGTAATTACATTTTTATCTCCAGAGGCTAATGGCAGGCCTAAGAAGTGAAACTGAAAAGCCAATTCAAAAGATGGCTTTTGGAGCGCAGTCTTCCCAACTGAGAACGGCTCTTCAGCAAGGACATCGAACATGAAATAGAAAAAGTGCAGAACGAGCCAACCGGGGTGATTTATCTACTTACAATGTTCACATGACGTGATTGATCCTTAACAAAAACAGCGAGATAAAAATTGGGCTTAGGTGTGTCAAACGATGACTACGCACCTTGATGCTTTGGATCATTACATGCACGTCTAGATTCAGGGGAAAGCGTAATCTCTGATAGTGTTGCCAGAGGAGATTTATGAAATTGTGATGTACCTATTTTCTACAAATGCTCTAAACACCAAGGACATCAATGGGATGGCTAAAGATACTGTGGTCAATTACAGCCAGCCCAAGACAGAGATTTTTTTTTTGGTAAATAAATCCGTATTAAAAGTCTTTATCACTCATTTATATCAATGCAAAATTAAAATGCAAGCCTTAAATTACAACAGCGATATTTTGTCTATGTAGGATGCGCAAAGTGTTTGTAATCCTAAATGCCAAGAATTAGATGTCGCTGTGAACGGGGAGGTGTGTGTGTGTGTGTGTATATGTTTTACAGGGTTGACCCTTGCGGCCATCACCGGTCCATCATGCTGAGGATCATCTCGGGGGTGAGGTCGCCGTTAGGCGGGGCCTCAGTCAGCTGCATCTCCTGTTCCTCCTGGGACAGCTCCTCCAGCTGAATAGTGGAGTCGCCCTCGCCGACGACCACTTCCTGTGTGACCCCCTCCTCTTCTATGTCATCCTGTTCGGCGCCAACTTCCTTTTTCACGATGATGTCATCCACCTCTCCGGTGGTCTCGTCCTCCACGCGGATGATGGCGGCCACTGTTGAGAAACCCGTAGGTCAAAGTCAATTTTTGGATAAATTGTACTTGATTGTCAAGAGTTGTTTTAATCAAACATTTTTATTTGTATGAGTTTTTTTGTTTTTGTTTTTTAAATTAAACAGTATCTTTTACTCTGTTATATTAACCTGCATTGCACTTGCTACTTTTACTATTATTGCTTGTACGATGTTTGTTTTGTCTCAGACTTCCAACTTGGACACTGTCACAACGCCAACTCCAACGGAACTACAAGTGACATTTAAGTCAATTTGACCACCCAATCAGAGTCCCATCTGACCATATGAATCTGTTTAATCTCAGCTTGGTGAGCCTATTATGCAGTTTGATGAGTGTAAAGTTGATTTAAAACAAAGACAATTTCCTGCGGCCGAATTTGCCTTAACCTCCTGACTACCAGCAATTCAAAGTTGTCCTCTGTAGTGGAACCTTTTAAACCTGAATATCTCCCACCCAGTGCAAAAGATTGAATGAACTCAGAGCTTTCCAATGATACCAAATGTGTAGGGGTGGGGCTTTGCTACCTTTGGTTGCATCATAAATTAAAATGGCTTCCCTCAGTGCATGCACTTTTTAGAGAAGAGGAATATTAAGTGCATAACACTTTTTATTGATCACATTTAGGCTTTAAATGTTGTTAGCATGTTTTCTCTAAGACTCTTCAGAACACATTGAAGTATTGTTTGAATTCTTTTAACTGTATTTGAGCCTAGCATTTAGATTTTAAAAAATGTCCTCTGTAGTGGACACATCATAGCTTTAAAGGTTTTTTTTGTTTGTTTTTTTCTTTTTGTTTTTTTTTCCAAAAATTTATTTTTGCAGTATTCCAAAGATTGGGGAATATCAAAATAAACATGATTGGACTTTTTTTTTTTTTTTCCTTCCTGGTAGTCAGGAGGTTAATTGACATTTTTTATAATTTTGCACATACACATTTAATAGTTATGTCGAGTTGACATTCATGCTTTGATTTAAAAAAAAAAACAAATAAATAAATATGCTACTCACCAGTCACTCCGTACTACAGTAGCTTTTTTTCACTGAATAATTATTTGGAGGACTGGTTGTAACTTCTACTTCAGTCACATTATTGTAAAGTAACAGTACACAAGTAAAATTTGTGGATCCTCTACCCACATTAATTTAAAAGTAACTGCATTGCTCTGTCATTGTTAAACCACTTTGTATCATTTATGGACACTAAGTTGTTAACCAGCTTCCCCATTGGTCAATTTTTGGCTTTTTATAATTTCATCTTGGGCAAAATGGTTTGCTGTGTGGCTGTATCTGTTCCACCAATAGCAGGGAAGGCATTTTTTGATCTATGATCTATAAAGTAAAGCGCATTGTGTTGCTCACCATTCGGCTTGTTCTTTGGGGGGCGCCCACGCTTCCTCTTGACTGGTGGTTCTTCGGGGGCGGCAACGGGAACCACTGGCGGAGCCTGCTCCAGTTCAATATCATCCAACAAATCCTCATCATCTTCCATCTCATCCAGTTCAGGATCTGCAAATGCGGTGGGGAAAGTTCACTTGAGTGAAGTGACCCATATGCACTTTATTGAAACTCCACTAAGAAGTGCACCAAACCTGTGTCCTCATCATCATCATCATCATGCCTGTCTTGCATCTTCCTCTTCCTGCCCCGGCGACTCTTTTTGGGTGGAGTTCCGTTTTGGTCTCCAGCGACTTCACCAATGCAGTTCTCGCTGTGGCGCAGCATGGTGTTCTGTGCAATGAGTAAGCAGAGAGTGACGCACTGTGTGAGAATGATGCGAAGCGGTCCCAAATTTGGATGCGGGTTCGGGCCTACCCTGCGGGTGAACGTCTTGCTACACTTGCTGCAGACGAAGGCGGTGGGCACAAAGTTGGGGTCGTGGTAGCGTTTGAAGTGCATGTCCAGAAGTTGCTTCTGTCTGAAGGTTTTCTCACACTGACTACAAGCAAAAGGCTTCTCCCCGGTGTGTGTACGCTTGTGCATGATCATGTGCCGTTCCTGTGTGGAGGAACAAAGTAGGCATGATTCGAGTGATCAGCTCAGTCAAATGCTCAACAGTCTCGCCGCAGCTTGCCTGTTTGCAGCAGTAGTCACACTGGTCGCACTTGAAACGTTTCTCATTCTTGTGAGTCTTCTGGTGTTGGATGAGAGCGTATCGCTCGTGGAAAACAGCATCACAGTAACGGCATTTCTTCCCCTTCTCGATAAACGAATGCTGCTTTCGCAAGTGAACCCCTGAAATGGAAATATGAGAGATTTTTGATGAGTTCGACAAACAACACGCATTACAGAGATATAAGTGAGCAAACACTCTTCTACCAAGGTCACTCTTGCGTGCGATGACGGTGTCACAATGTGGACAATGGAACTTTGCCACATTCTCCGTGTGTTTCTGCAGAATGTGCATCTTCATGGTGCCGCTCTGGGTGAAACGAGCATGGCAGATGTAGCACTCGTACGGCTTCTCACCTACGGCAGGGATCAATACGGGGTTGTGTAAGTGGACGGTTTGAAATGGAGATTAACCACTGACCTGTATATATGACTGGATAGCCGATAGCCCATACACGCCAGTGCAAGCCTTTGAAGTCACAGGGCGGCCATCTTGTTACTCCCACCTCGCAAACAGACTACTGTATAAACTCTACGGCAGGGGTCTCCAAGTTCGGTCCTCGAGAGCCCCTATCCAGCCAGTTTTCCATGTTTCATGAATCAGGTGTGTTAGTGGAGAGAAACATGGACAACAGGCTGGATAGGGGCTCTCGAGGACCGAACTTGGAGACCCCTGCTCTACGGTATACGTACAGACGAGACATATCCTCCTGACTACAAGGGAAAAAAATATTGTCCAATCATGTTTATTTTGATATTCCCCAATCTTTGTGAAGTAACTGGAATACTGCAAAAGATATTTTTGAAAAACAAAAGTTTTCATTTTTAAGCTATGATGTGTCCACTACAGAGGACATTTTTTAAAACTTAAATCAGGGGTGTCAAACTCATGTTAGCTCAGGGGCCGCATGGAGGAAAATATATTACCAAGCGGGCCGCATCGGTAAAATAACGGTATAAATAATGAAAAACGATTGCCGTCAATTATAGGCAGACTTTCGCTATTTGTGGGCCAGCCCTATATTACGGAGCTCAACTGTAATCATATTGTTCCAAAAAAATAATACAAATGCAAATGGAACGCGCCAACACTGAGTTCTGGGTGTGTTAAATCACCTGTTTTGCATATATATTGTACCCAGAATGCATTGCATGGCACAGTTAATGACATTATAAGGACGCTAATCCTTGTCATATCTATTTGTGTTACCAGTAATTAAGTTAGTGTTGTATTTAACATGTTTGTCAGCCTATGAGTAAAAAAATATATAATAATAATAATAATAAACAAAACTTAAAGTAACTAAGTTGTGTGTAAAATGACATCCAGGACGATTCCCCCGTACAAGTTGCATTACTCATCTGAGGACTGCTTGTGAAAGTAAAAATTTTATATATTTTGATTGTGGCTGGCTGATTAATTAGTCCGACATTATTTTTTTACGTTTATTATTTTTTTTTAGCTTTACAAAAATCACCTCGTGGGCCGAATTAAATCCCTATGAGGGCCTAATCCGGCCCGCGGCCCTTATGTTTGACACCCCTGACCTAAAAGCTAGGCTCAAATACAGTTAAAATAATCCAAACAATACTTTAATGTGTTCTTAAGAGTCTTATAGAAAACATGCTAACAACATTTAAAGCCTAAATTTGTTCAATAAAAAGTGTTATACACTTACTATTCCTCTTCCCTAAGAAGTGCTTGCACTGAGCGAAGCCATTTTCTTTTATGATGCAACCAAAGGTAGCAAAGCCACCCACGCCGACACGTTTGGCATCATTGGAAAGCTCTGAATGTCCTCCATAGAGCATAAAAGTTCATTCAATCCTATGCACTTCGTGGGAGATACTCTACTAGGTTTAAGAAGGTCCACTACAGAGGACAAATTTGAATTGCTGGTAGTTAGACTTAGACTTTATTGATCCCTTTGGGATAAGCTCCCTCTGGGAAATTAGGAGGATATAGCTCATAGTCATTTAGTATAAGGATGAAGGCGGGTTGCGCTGAGTGGGGCTCATTACTATTTTTTCAACAAGGTAAAAAATAAATAAATAAATAAATAAATAGAATTACCAAGTGGACGGTATGTGGTGCTTTGAACACCCCCTCTTCTTTTATCACTCAGTTCCTTAGACCCCAATAATAGATTTCGCAGAGGCATCTTTTGTTGAATTAGTTATAATTCTTTAATATATATATACACACACACAAATTTCCTCATGTATTAAACATTAAACAGATAATTTATACATGTATTTAAGGCAAGTTGATATTTCTAATAAGTACTGTGTCAAATATTCTCCAATTTCGATAGTGTAAACGTATAGGATCGTATGCCGAGAAACGTTTCTTGGGACGAGCAATATGGCGGCCTCGTGCTCTCAAACGCCTTGGCCTATCGGCTATCCAGTCAGATCAGTGAGATTAACCGAAGTTCAAATGTCCCAAATGTCAAGTGTCCCACCTGAGTGTGTCCTCATGTGTCTTTTCAGCTTGTACGTGTCCCTGCTAGCGTAGCTGCATAGACTGCACTGGAAGGGCCGCTCGCCGGTGTGAGAGCGGATGTGCCTCTTCAACTTGCTAACCTGGGAACGGAGCAACATGAATTTATGTAAAGAAGAAACATTCGCTTTGGAGAGAAAGTGCTTTTATGTCAGCGCTGATTATAGACACAAAAGGACTAGCCTGATGAAATCATGTGCTATCTGATGCAATTGCTCACCTCCACACTGCAGTAGTCGCACATGGAGCACTTGAACGGCTTCTCGTGTGTGTGCTTGTAGCGACGATGGCGCACCAACTCTCCACTGGTCACAAAGGCCATGTCACAATCTGTGCATTTGTGTGGTCGAGTGCCTAATGATTTGGGGAGGGGGAATAAAATGAAGACCATTTCTCCTCCAACTCACTCCAATTACCACAAAAAAAAAAAAACAAAAAAAAAACAAGAATCCATTTCAATCATTTGTTGTGGTATTTTCGCCACCTGTGTGAGTGTTGAGGTGGTTTCTCAGCAGCGTGACTGTCCTGAAGGCCCTTCCGCACAAGTGACATTTGTGCGGCCTTTCATCTGTGTGGCTCTTCATATGTCGGTCCAGGTTGGAGCGCCGTGGACAAGTGTAGCTACACAGTTCACACTGGAAGGTCTTCTTTACACCTAGTCAAGTTAAATGAATGTACTGTATTATTATGTACACCAATTTCTCCTGTCAACGTAAAAACAATACCGCATACCTTTCTTCTTGATCTTAGTGGGCTTGGGGGGCTTCATGTTTCCAACAACCTTCTCTGCGTTGACCTCCGACAGCAGCCCCTCCTGTTGCTCTTCCTCAAAGTCATACACGGAAACGTCCATGTCTCTGTCACCCTCCGCGTAGCGCAGGCGGCTCTTTTTCCCCTTCTTTCCTTTGCGGACAGTTGTAATGGGCTGGTAGTCGGGGTCCTTCTGCCATGCCGGTTGAGACTCGGGAGGTTCCTGATCGGCCACGTCGCCTTCCTCCTGTTCCTCCTCTGCCCTAGTCGCTTGAAGCTCATCGTGGACTGCCTGAAGCTCTTCTTGCTCTACAGTCTCCACTTCACCATTGGCCCCCACTTTCACCACCTGAACGAAGATACAATAATCATCCTTTGTAGTCACACTCTTTCAGTAAAGACATATAGGTACAGTGTATTTTTTGGTCATCATTATTCTTCAATTTATCTTTTTCTGTCAGTCAGATCATAGCGTTAGCTGGGAACATATTTTGATAGCATTAAATCCTGAGTCCAACAGAAAAAGGTCTTGATTTAAAATAGGGTTGAAAGAAACGACATTTTTTTCTTCCATTAGTCCACAGTTAGTACTTACCTGGAAGCCTTCAGGCAAGGGCAGGGTGTGACAAATAACTGGCTCTGCATCCTTATTAGCTGATCCATCTACATAGGTTGCCTGGAGGCCATCCACTGTAGTTGAAGTCACTGGAACCTGCACTAGCTGAAGCTGTCCAAGTCCTAAAGCAGCACCAGCCTGTTCCTCCATATTTACAACCTACAGACAATATTCAGCAATTATAACCCAACAGAAAGCATTTGGTAGATATATTACCAACGACTCATCATCCTACTGACCTGAAGGGTGATGATCTGACCCTCATCTCCACCAGTTACAGTAACTGTGCCCCCTCCCTCCAACACCTCCGTCTTCATTTGCAGCAGGGCAGGATCCAGGGCATCCATCACCATCATCTCCATGTTGCCGGGAACCTCCACTGCTTGGGGGGCTCCCGCTGACCCTTGGATCACAGCATCCCCTGCTTCTGGCAGAACCCCTTCTTCAGGAGCCAGGGCAGTCTCCATGGAAACGACATCGCCCTCCATGGTGACGGGCCAGTCAACACTCTGAATGTGGTCAACAGTAGAATTGTATTTTGGTATCGTTATGTAGGTGACATGTGAAGTAGCGAGTCTGAATAATTTCATTGACACGAGGGAAATATGTAAAGGGTTTCACGTAACTGAGTAAATATGAGCCACTTTCAATGTGCCAAATTGTTGGCGGTTTCAAAGATTATCCCGACGATTATCTGCGGTGGGTGTAAAGATTGCACCTGTCAATCAATTTTCTCTAGCTGTTGTACTCACTTGGGTTGCAAGTGAGCTGAAGGTCATCTCAACTGACTTTGACCAAGAAATGGTACAAACCCTGTACTAGTTGCAATCACAGGGCAGATAGAAACAAACATTTGCATCTACTGATTATTAGTCTTTAATGAACTTAACATGAATATCAGGGTTCCAAATGCTGGGGGCACATGAAACTAAACACAATTCGAACCCCCAGCCACTGGCAAAACTAGGCTGAAGTGCTTACCCACTCCCACAATGTACAGTTTAAATTTCACCATCTTTCTTTGAAGTGGGTTGCAAATGGAAAAATTACATAATTAACTGAAAACTAGTCTGCGCACTTTCCCTTTACCACGTTAAGACTTTTGAGCTATCGGGTTTTTTCAGGTCTTCGTACCCGGAAACCAAATAGATGAAGGTGAGAGGCTAAGATAAAAGGTGTTGCACAACATTGTCCAGTATAACTTTTGAGAGGTCGTTAAAAAATAAATACCTCTCTTTCTGGACACACACCTGATGAAGCCATGTGTTACACGCGGGTATTGCAACCGCAACTTAGTTTGGTGACATATGGGACCCGCTCGTAGCGAGGCAGCCAAACGCGCACAATAAACCCGACGCAAAACGGCGTCAAAGCGGCGGAATGAACCCTTTCACACACAAAAATGTGACACTTAGCATCCTCGTGAGTCCAACCTGAGCGGTTAAGACATTTGCTATGGTAGCGTGCTGCGGTTTCGCCGAAGTGGACCAATTCCAAAGTGCCTCTTTTGATTTAAAAAATAATCATAAATGCCGCAACCAGAATCGACTGTTTTTTTGTACACGCGACCGATTTCGTACTAAACGCTCCAGCGGCGCAAACTAAATCGAGAACTTATATTTGTTTGTTGACTGGGAGGCGCGAGGACGATTGAAAACAGGAAACAAAGGGCACGATAAGATGGACGTCAGGCCTAAAGTAAGTTTAAAGAGAGGCACACATACAGACGACCATCGACAAGTGGTTAACACGAAATAGCGCGCAAAAAGCACGAAAACAGTCGCCCGACACAGGGAGTTGGAGTTTAGAGACAGATTTAGTGAATATTGGATAACGATAGAGGGAGACAAACACCCCCCGCCAGTCGGTAACGTTAAGCCCCACCGTGACACCTAGAGGCCGACGCCAGCTCCTACAAAAACGTTTCCGTGTTTGCTGGCAAAAGATCGGTTCGACTTACCGTAGAGTGCTTGTTTTATTGTTATATTAAGTTCGGTGCCTGTCGAGTGCGGCCGATCGCTTCAATCCTCCGTGGACGTGCGAAAAAGCTCTGCGCAGGCCTGATAATTTTCTCCCGCTTTAGAATAGAGGGCCTCACACAAAATGGCGGTCGTTAAGAGCGAAGGCGCATGCGCACACCTCAGGCCCGGCGGTGAAGGGGCGTGGTCCAGATGGGTCCGAAGCGCCAGATTTGAATTCACGCGTGGGCGTGGCGACGGAGCAGAACGCAAACTGACGGCACGCGCGTCATCATTAGGACTGTTAAGTCGAAATGCATATGTGCATGGAACTATGCGCTATTTGCGCTATTAGTTAAGGTTGTCAAAACAACAACAACAAGCATTTGGTGAATTCGGAAGTCGTTCACAGAATCAACCACAGGGGGGCGTCTGGTCTCCTAACTAGTGCATCGTGATGTCTTGCCGAGCCCACCCGGTTTCTGCCTGAACTTCTGCATACATTATTTTTTTTTAATTTTTTTTTATTTATTTTAGAACACAGCCTCTGTAGATGCTTGACTAACTGAGGATAATTTATTATTTAGAATTTACATTTATTAAACGTCTGTAATATTTGTTACATTAATAGGCTATAGTTTTTTTTCTTTTTATTTGGAACTTGTTCAATAAAATACATTTATTCAATTTTTAAATTATTAGTTTTTAAATTCATTTATCGCAACATTTTTAAATTGAGTAATTTTAAATATATATGTTTTCTACACGTGGCACATTTTGACCTTAGAACCAAAGTTTGGCCACTCCTGGTCTAACATAATTGTAGAATTGACGATAAATCTTCAGTCTTGAATCATTAACTTCCAAGTCAACTGTGAATATAATATATGTATGTGTCTGTGTAAACATACTGTAAAACAATGTTACTAATGTTTTTGTTATTGTTTGGCAATGTTTACTATTTCAACGTCAATTTATAAAGACATGTTATATTATTTATTACTATCATGTAGCAATAGTTTTTAATGTGACATTGAAATAATTTGTTTATAATAGGATTATGAAACGGTTTGATGAGCCTTCATTGGTGGGAAAGTTATTTCAGCATTGCTGGGTTACAAATCTTCTCCTTCTCATCTTTGTGTATGAGACAGCAGGGGTCACACTTTTACATCCTGGCGCTGCAGCCACTGGATTGTGGTTTCGTTGAGTGCTGTGAATCCCATTGTGGAGCTGGTGAATAGGACAGTTGTGGATCAGATGTGCAGTACAGGTCCACAGTCACAAGATGGTGATTCGGTTAGGCCCAAGCAGAACATGTTGCTGTTGACGTGGTTACGAATGAGCCACTCACACAAAGCAGCTCTCATTGCTGTTTATATGTAAAATCCATCCATCCATCCATCCATCCATCCATCCATCCATCCATCCATCCATCCATCCATCCATCCATCCATCCATCCATCCATCCATCCATCCATACATCCATACATCCATCCATCCATTTTCAAGACTGCCTATTGTCACTTGGTCTGCGGGTGAGCTCGAGTCTATCCCAGTTCATTTTGGGCCAGAGGCGGCATACTGGACTGTTCGCCAGGAAATCATAGGGCACACATTGACAAACATAGACAAACAACCATTCACACCTGAGGGCAATTTACTTCAATGTTGTTTAACTATTCCAACAAGTTGTTTGTCTTTGGCATATGACTTTGCCTCTTAAACTTAAGATTTCTCATCCTCCAAAAGCAAAGTTTGTGTGTGTAAACTGCAAAAGCAGACTGAAACTTGGCATTTAAATTGTTTTACTGATCCAAAATCCAACGGGAGGATCAGGACAAAGTGATGGGGAGAGGTGAGTCTCTGCTTCACTTCTCAGATTGAGGCTATTTTATATCACAGATTTTTTTTGCTATATTATGAAATTTTACAGCAATCAATTTTCCACACAGATAAATGGTACAGCAGACTTACGGAGCCATAAGTGCGAACCAGGAGGAAAAAGTGCATAAAAGGCAGAAAATGTCCAAAGTTTGGGATTATTTCACACATTTCGCCAACCCTATACTATCATTTACGGACCCCCCTGTCACTCACCAGGCCAGGACACACCTTTTAAAGCCCCACATATTCAAAATCACTGATAATACAGTGTCGAACATAAAGATAGTGACCCTAAGTGGACAAAAATAACACCTGCATCTCACATGCACATTCTGCAGTGTTATTATGTAACAAACAAGCTCAAAGTTGAGATACAAACACAGTATGGTGGCAGTAAACTCAATTCAACTCACTTAACAACAAGCGATAGTTTGGAAAATAGTTAACATTTAATAAAAAAAAAAAAAAAAAGTCACTCTCAGTTGAATTTTACTTTAATAAAACAATGAGAATTACACTGCGATTGGCTGGCAACCAGTCCAGGGTGTCCCCCGCCTACTGCCCAGAGCCAGCTGAGATAGGCGCCAGCACCCCCCGCGACCCTTGTGGGGAATAAGCGGTCAAGAAAATGGATGGATGGATGAGAATTACGTTGCATGTTTAAGAAACATGGCCCAAGCTTGCTTAGTGCTAATATATAATGGGAAATCCCATTGACATGCTAACAGTTAGCATTGATAGTTGCGGTTTTACAACCGTTTAAGCAATGTATGGTAAATGGGCTGCTTTTTCTATTGCACTTGAACTACACTATATGGTGCCCAAAGTGCTTTACAATTGATGCATCACATTCACCCATTCACACACACTAGTGGTCAACTGCTTCCATGCAGGGAGTTTCCAGGTTCACTTTGAGCAAATCAGGATTCGTGTCTTGCTCAAGGACACTTCAACATGGTCACCAGGGGTGTGGATTGAACCCACAACCTCACAGAGGAGAGACAACCACTCTACCACTGAGCCATGCCGCCCCTACAGATCTCGATATTTGAACATAAATGGGGAACAACATGCAGCCAGATAATAGGCATATATTCTTTATCTTGTACGTAAAATGACTAATATTACATGAAGTACAATGCATCCTGGTAAAATATGCAAGCCTGGAGAGGACAATCGAACGCCACACATGAAGGCCGGAACCTGGATTTGAACCTCCAACCTCAAAACTGTGAGTGGGATTTGCTAAAAGCCTTGGGTGCACATGTCAAATAAATTATTAATTTGTTACATAACCAATGGAACATTTTGTCCATTTAAATTATTGTCACTGAAGGCCGCCTATGTCCACCTTCTAGGTTTCCATAAATCAAATGTCGGTGTGGTCACTTTATGGCTCCACATTATTTTCTTATCTTCATTCCCTCATCGTTTTACTCTCCAAGGGGAGGGGGCAGAGGAAGGCGAGGCTCTGTTGTCATATCTGTCAGTCTCGCCGGGGCTGGCCCCTCCCACCTCAGCAGAGGCATTACATACTGCTGGTGCTTGTGCTCTTAGCAACGGTGCCTCAGCAACAGAGCCCAGGCAACAGAGCTCCACGGCAACAGAGTGCCGTGTCTCCCCAATGGAGCTGCCATTGGGCGGACCAGCGCTCAGGCACTACACCCAGAGCCGACCGAGACCTCACCGACAAAAACTCAACTATCGTCCCAGCAGACCACAGGTACGGTGAGGAATGAATTCAAGGGAAAGAACAGAGCATGAAGGGAAGGTGATGAGTGTGTGTGGGGAGAAAATGGAAGGGAGAGAGGATATGGAATAGGGTGCAGAGGGGAGAGGCAGGGGGAAGGGAAGGGACGGATGGAGGGGGAGAGCTGCAAAGAAGCCTGCTCCCTTGCTTGAATAAGCCAGTGCCATTGTGCCGGTAACTAGCTGTGTGAAGACACCGCAAATGGCATTTGCTGTGATTTCCAAGAGTGATTGCCTGAATAGCATTGCAGATGGTAGCTTGGCTTGAATGTCCCTCCCCCCCCCCACACTAAAAAAAAAAAGCCTGCAGCCTTCTACTGTATTTTTTTCCTCACAGGATTGTGCATTAAAAATGTGCATCATCTGGTTTCTCTTCATGGCTCATCGTTTTGTCACATAGCTTTCTGGGTGTAGTCACTCCCTTGGAGCCGGTGGTCAGGGAGACAAAATCCAAGCAATTCCCTTGACATGGTATCATATAGCAGTGACTTCTGCTAAATTTGTGCTCTGCTGCAAGCCTCTCGGCTTTTATTGCGACTTGTGGGCACAGATGCTAATGTGATCAGTAGGATTCAGTATGCATAGGTAAAATATTTATATTGTATTAACGAGAGATCTTGCATGTGAAGTCCAATGACGCCCCCCATTGTACGTTACTGAGCAACTGTCTCCCAGGAAGCTGGTTTGTAGCAAAAGACCGAAGCCAAAATATTCCTATAGTGAAGGACTGTGTGGGTTTTGTTGAGGTCAGTATTACATAATATGAAGTCACATTGATACCTTTTCATCTACATACTGTAATGCTTCAACTTTGATGTCAAATGCAATATTTGTATCTTCTACAAATGTAATCAGGAAACAATAATTGAGAGTGAGAATGAAGTCCTTGAGCTCATCGGGCGTGTAGATGAAGGAGTGGAGGAGTTCTTTACAAAGAGAGTTCTTCCTGCAGATGCAGATGCAGATACAGAGTGAGTACCACCAGTTGCCTTTAATTGTACAGCACTCTGCTTGACACTGTGTGCATAGGTCAGTGTCCTCATCAAAATCATTCAGTCAGTTTTTTCATTGGATGATGTATACATGATTTTTTTTTTTTTGGCATGTCGTATACAAACTGCTCTGCTAACTACAGTTTAATGTGTGTGCTGTCGTTCTTTGACTTGGTTTTATTGTCCACAACAGATTACTTGATAAAACAAGTCGTTTTGATCGTGTATATTAATAAACATTATGCGCATGTTCCTGAAATTGATGTCTGTCATTATGAGGTAACTGCCTGCTTTAAGAAACCCTCTTATGTTTTTAGTGATATTGAAACCAGCACATTCGCTTTCATCACTGGAGGATGAAACTGTAGAAAGTTGCATCATAAATTTAGACAAATTTCTCCCCCTACAATCTTTACATGTGTGTTGCTGCGTATTGTTAAACTTAGTATGTCCACTCTGTCATAATGAAATATCAATGAAAGAAAGCCTTTCAGAATTTTTGAAATACATTTGTTAAATAGTAAAAAATCATCTTGCTGTTGCTAAGTAGAAGTCTGCCACATAGCCTAAAATGTCAACCCTGTGATTGTCCACCCTGTCAGCAATTAAGTGTCTGAGCTTGACAAATGCATTTCTGACAGCATCACATCTAGATTATGAATGTCAAGGGGAAATCCCATATTTTTTGGGGAAAAATAAGAAGTTGCAAAGGCACCTTATTGTGATTGTTGAACTCTAATATATCTGAATTAAAAGTTGACTGCTAACTTTCCAGCTTATTCACACGATAAGCTGCATTGTTTTAGCCATGATAGAATGACCATATTTGGGAGAGTGCAATCCTCACCGAGGCATAAAATTTATAAAAATAAATAAATAAATAAATAAAATTTAAAAAAAGTTTTTTTTTTTTTTAAGTGGGCAGCACGGTGGTTTACTGGTTAGCACGTCCGCCTCCCAGTTCTGAGGACGCGGGTTCGAGTCCAGCTCCGGCCTTCCTGGGTGGAGTTTGCATGTTCTCCCCGTGCCCGTGTGGGTCTTCTCCGGGTACTCCAGTCTCCTCCCACATTCCAAAGACATGCATGGCAGGTTGATTGGCCGCTCCGAATTGTCCCTAGGTGTGCTTGTGAGTGTGGATGATTGTTCGTCTCTGTGTGCCCTGTGATTGGCTGGCAACCAGTCCAGGGTGTCCCCGCCTACTGCCCAGAGCCAGCTGAGTTAGGCTCCAGCACCCCCGCGACCCTTGTGAGGAATAAGCGGTCAAGGAAATGGATGGATGGATGTTAGTTAAGTTAGTCAACATTGATCTCATCTGATGGTAGATAAATAGGTGGACCAGAATTACCATTATGAGAACAACCAATTCCATTGTTACATTGTTTTAAAGGGGAAGTCAAACCAAAAACTGTCTTAATTTTCTTCAAGTTATGTGCACCCCCACTAGTCTAAACACAGACATTGCATTCTGATTAATATTGTGCTTGTGGAATATGAATTAAGCAGCAAAATCCACAGATTTTTATCCATATCAGGGGGGCTGCCATTTTGTCACTTGCTGTTGATTGAAAATGACATCACAGTTGCTCAAGGCTCAGGTAACGACCAATCACGGCTCACATGTTTTCTGAGTTTGGTCATGTGACGTTGGCAAGCTGGGCTGTGATTGGTCGATACCTGAGCCCAGCGCAACTGTGATGTCATTTTAGGGCAGCAGCAAGTGCCAAAATGGCCGCCCCCTGAGATTGATAAAAACGGGTGGATTTTCCAGATTAATTAATGTTGCACAAACGCAATATTAATCAATCAGAATACTGTGTTTAGATTAGTTGGGGTTTTGGGTTCATTTCCTCTTTAAATGAGTATCCAGTGTCAGGCCTGGGGGCCATTTGCAAAATTATAATACATAGGAAATCAAAAAATAATAATTAGTCGGTGTTAGCATGCTAAATATTTAAAGATAAAGCATGTTAAAGCGTCCCTTGCATTCTTTCCTTTTTGTGCCTTTTATTCATATTCATATACTATATAAGGTTTAACGAGTTGTGAAAATACAACAGAGCAAGTGAGGGCCAAATAGTTTTTCACTGTATCGTATGTTAATGATTTGATATAATTAACCTTTCACATTTAGGCAAAAGCAAGATGAGGAACCGGAGTCCATCACAGTGGATGAAGTGGTTCCTGCAACCTCTGTCCCTTGTCCACCCCCGACAAAAACACTCAGGAGGAAGCTTGGGGATTTCTTTACCCTTCGAAAGCGACGAGGTCTGAAATCAGAGCCGAGCCATGAGGGCCGCCCCAAAAAGGCCTCCATCGCTGATCTCATTCGCCCTCTTAGGGAGGCGGCCAAGGCTGATAAAGAAAAAGATAAGGAGAGAGTAAAGGAACATGACAAGGAGAATGAAAAGGAGAAAGGGAAAGAGCAGCCCAGTGGTGTTACTGAAGAGTCAACTGCGCAGGAAACACCTGCCTCTGATGTTCCGCCGCTGAGGGGTGAAGTGGCGCCACCCCGCCGTGCTCTTAGGGAAGGGAAATCCCAGTCTCTTATTTTACTATCTGGATCAGCAGCAGGCGCTGCCAATGCCAGAAAGGTGAGTGTCACACAGCCAAAAACTGTCAAGCCTTTAGGTAGCTGTGTGTTCATTTTTAAGATATTTTCTTGGTGATTTTCAGAAACAATTTGAAGGCCAACATAGCTTCGAGCAGAAACTTCATTTCATGCTTCAGCGTATTGGGGTTTCCAAAGCACAGCCAGAGGAGACGCAGGTGTGGATCAGGCTGAATTTAAAAAAAATATTGATCTTGTAATTATGTAAATCATAACTTAAAGGTCTCTTATATTCTCATAGAATCCGGAGAGAGAGATGAAAAAAGCAGAATCTGAAGGTATGTCTGAAAACAAAAACATTAGATAGCCATACTCACAAGGATAAACAGAACATAACACCTGAGACACTGTACTTTAATGACTTTATTTTGAGGCGACAGTAAATTTAGATTTTTACTTTAAGTTCACTACTTTACAATGCAGCAAAGTGTCATTTCTTCAGTGTTTTCCCATAGTGTTCATATACTCGAAACTTGTCCTACAATTTCAGCTAGGATAGGCTCCAGTTCACCTGTGACCCTAATGTGGACAAATGCTTCAGCTAAAATATTTGCATTATGCTCTTTTCATGTCTCAGGCACCATTATTGACAGTAAAGTTGAGCCAACCCCGACTTTTACAAAACACAGAACTATGTCAGCATCCTCAGGTAAGTCACACAAAACACAACTTTGACATACAGTAATGCGCTGAAATCTTGTGACAGCTTTATTTTTGTTTTTTAGATGATTTTTTCCACATCAGTCATTTAGATATAGTAAAACAGTAAATATAAAATTACGAGGACAGATATAGTGTGCCAAACCCCCCCCCAGAACAGATTGTATAGTAGGATGGTGGGTGATAACAAATGTGCTACAAATGTAGGCAACAGGAAGAACCCATTAAATGCAGGCGATAATCTGGACAAAGGTGTAGATATTCGGTATTGGCATAGTAATAGGTTAATTAATTATTTGATCATTAAGAACTCTTGGAATTGAGGAATGATTACTCACATCCTGATGCAATTGCTTAATAGCTCAATTGTGTCTTGATTGAGACAAAATAGTAACACTATTTGATTAATTAACATTTTCCCTTTAGTTTATCAATAAAATTCAGTCAAATGCATATCTTAACTGATAAAGAATTATATTTTAATCATTGGAGTCACTATCATCTTTTCCATGCCACAGCAGTTTACTTGCCTGGACACGGCTGTATTTGCTTATTGATAGTGTTAATTTTTTTGCCATTTTAAAATTTAGTCTCAGTTTTAGTCCAATTTCAGTCACGCTTGTTCGTTGTTATCACAGTTAATCAACCTCATCCCATTTTTATTTAGTCTATTTTTAGTGGACTATAAATGTAGCATTTAAGTCTTTATTTTAGTCCAAGAAAACGTAATTTTATTCTTCTAGAATTAGTCACCAAAAACTGTCAACGTTTTAGTCAGGACACCATTTTATCACTGTATTTTTTTTTCCAGCAGATTATATTGAACCTTTTCAGATCTAAAACTATTTCACGTAATTTTTTAAAATATTTTTGATAAAAAACAACTTCACACACAATTACAGTGGCTACTATGGCACCATGCTATGAGCTAGTAAGTTAGTCAGCATTAGTTAGCAGTCGCATTAACATTATTATTGGAACGTTATAGGTGTTGAATTAATGTTGTTATAAGTTAGAACTATAATTTACTTTTTTTTTTTAACCTTTCACTGTGAATCGACCTCCTGTCTGTCCCATGTGTTTGTGCTGTGTGTCACATGACAGTGTCACAGACGTGACAGATTAGATTTTTAAAAAATCATATAATTTTCGTCTCATTTTTGTTCATGAACTTAAATGTCCATAGATTTTAGTCCCGTTTTTAATTAAGTGAAGGACATTTTCGTCTCGAAAATGCATACTGATTTAGTCCCAGTTATTGGGTTTTAGTCTCGTCTAGTCTAGTTTTAGTCCGGTGAAAAATGTGTGTTGACAAAATTATTTTTGTTTAGTTTTTGTTGACGAAACTAACACTACTTATTGACTTGCTTCTGTTGTCAAAATCTTGTACAAGAGGATACTATGAGGAACAATTTGTAACAGCTGGTCAGTTGGGGTTCCAAGTGGGCCGTACTGATACATCAGGGTCGTGCAAACCACATGACATCAATGGAACCGCCCACCTCACCATCTGTTCATCAACTCTATGAACCAGGAAGTAACCTGATAACTAAAAAACAGATGGGTATATACAAATATGACTCTCTTTTTTTTCCTGCACTTTTGTTAATTGGTGGAGGTTTGCACTCTATTGAGTCACATTGTAGTTATTCATTATAACTCTAACGGTGGCCTATGACTTTTGCACATGTTGATTCTTCATACTACTACTAATAATAATAATACTCATTATTTATTTATTTTTTTATCATCAGACACAAGGCGTCAAATTCGACCAAGCGTGTCAGCACATGAGTCAGCTGGAAAACCCGCTTTGCCTCCTAAGCCAGTCCTCAAGCCTGGTCCGGGCCCCACAACATCTGGCCGCAACACGCCTGAGAATGAGTTGGTTCAAATAGAGGAGGGGGAAACAAGCACACCCATTACAGAAAAAAGTCCAACTGCAGCTCCATCTGGCCCTGCTACTCCTCCTGCAATGTCAAATGCCACCCCTGACTTGGCTGACGTTACTATTTCCTCCACAACTTCTGAGTCGGATGTGCTTGCTGTTAACACCACTGCTACACTCGCAAATGGTACAGATCGCGATGGCAAGCCTTCGGACTCTGAAGTTCAGCCTATTAGCACAGAAACATGCTCCTCAAGCTCCCTAGCTCTTACCGAACCCCTTGCCCCTGTCCCTTATACTTCCTCTGGGTCTGTTACGCCTACATCCTGTGCCACTTTAGATCCGCCAACAGTAACTTCCATTACCAACGTGGAAACTGTTTCCAGTCATCTCAGTGGAAGCGAAACAACTACATCAGTTAAAGCGACAAGTCCCGTTTCAAATGGCATAGTTGTGGTTAGTGAAGTGGCCATTTCTGTCGTTTCCGCTGTAGAAGTGTCTACTCCAGCCTCTATCCAGCCTGCAGATACCAAATCAGACTCTGCTACCAGTTCGCTAATAGTAGCTAGTGAGGATTTCACTACAGGCGTATCAATAGGCACTAAAAGCACATCTGTGGCCCTGAGCTCAACTCCTCCTCAATGTGATACCTCCATTACCAGCTCGACCACCCTTCCTCTTGACAGCACCACCTCCATTACCACCACAACTTCTACTGACTCCGTAGACTCTTCCCCCTCCATTGTTCCATCAACCTCATCCAGTGAAACCAACCTCGCCGACTCCATCGTCTCCACCACCACCAATAACGCTGCTGTAACGACTGCAGACGCAATTAGCTCCCCGCTCACGACTGACCCACTTTCCTCAAAGAAGACCAGCTCTACACTCACATCAGTTATCACCTGCCTCCCTGCTCCTGAAGACACCAGTGTTACCAGGCACAGTTTGACCAGTTCAGCACTCGCCCATGATAGTCCAAGCCAAGTTTTACCAACAAATGCTGATGAAAGATTGAGTACTACTGTAAAAGGCACAGGTAAGCAGGAGTGTTGAACTCATTTTAATTCAGGGGTCATTTTCACGCCTCAGTAGTATGTCTGTGGCCTAATAAGCTAAAAAAAAAAAACATTTGTTTATTTATTCATTCATTTATTTATTTATTTACATATTAGCAGATACTGTAAATACAAATACATTCTCAAAATATTCCCATTTTTATTATCTTATTGCACAGTAATTTGAAATTTCTTGGTGAGCGCATTTTTAATTCTTTTTTTAAAGGTGCATTGTGCCATTTAAAAAGGTAATGTCAAAGCTTTTTCCTATGTCATACATGCTCCATCAATGCCCAGATGAGGACAAAGAGCCCTGATTGTTTTGCTCTGACTGCATCTTGTGCACGTACTCGCACGCGCACAATGAAAAAGCCTAACACAGATGCTGCAGTTACACTTTGGGCCAGAGGGGGCAGTCGTGAGTAAAAAAGTGACAAATTGCACAATTATCCTTTTAATCAAATCCTGAACAACAGCCATATTTCAGAATGCCGTTTAAATGGTTGTCAGTGTGCCCTCGGGTGGACAAAATTAGCAACAACGGGTTCTTTTAGCGAAAAACTGCAGTTTCTGTTGTCCTAGCGGGCCAAATTGGACCACCTGACAGACCGGTTCTGGTCAGTGGGCCGCATGTTTGACACACCAGCTTTAAGGTGTAAACAAGGGGTGTCAACACTTTTTCCAGAGTGCGGGAAAATTACAGAAAAATGAAGGACGCAAGGACCACTTTGAAATTCTTTGTAAAATAAGTCAAAGATTTGTTTCTATTATACATGTTTGAAGATAACTGTTGAAAAGGTGCAAGACTGAGAGCTCCGTAACGTAGTACTTTATTGCTAAGATGCAGTATAAATCTGTTTTCCATTTCAGTTTCCTGTTTTTTTTTTTTTTTAGTGAGCCCTGTGACCGTCCAACCACTCCCCCGTCCCACTATATATAACAACTTGAGTGGCTTCGTTCACAGAGGTGGCAATTCCAGGTCCAAGAAAGTAAAAACCCTGCTACAGAGTTGCTTCTACTCAACCAACAAGTAAACGAGCTCCCTGAGAGTTCAGTAGAAGCACCTGTGGCTAAAGCCAAACTGTGGCAGGGTTTTTACTTTCTTAACCTGGTTTTGCGTCCTCTATTGTTCGCATCACTGCTATATTGTTTACTTAGCCCAAGCCTGTTAGCTCGTGAAATAGCTAGTGGCAAGCGTCTTTCATGAATTCCAGCCGCGAGTAAGCGGGTAGAATTTTTTTTCTTGACTCAAATATGTATGTAGGTGTATGTGTCGGTATTTTAAAAAAAAAAAATAAATAAAATTCTAGGATAAGAAAGATGCTGTCAAGGTGGAACTAGGAGTGAACCCAAAATTCACAACTCATGCTCAAAAAAGGTACAAGTTCTCAAAAGTTTTAATGAACAAAGTACAACAAAAATTCACTCAGCAGAGGAGAATGGGCAACAGACAAAGTACAACAAAAGGTCACTCATCTGAGGAAAATTGACAATGATCAAAGTGCAACAAAAAATAAATAAATAATCACTCGTTAGAGGAAATACTGAAATCAAAGAGTATACAAAGTATCAAACAAAAACTACAACAATAACCAACGAGTTACTTGGGCAAGGCTTGGAAACAAGGCTTAGAACTCAGGCACTAACAGACAAGACGAACTAGCACAGGGCAAAGGGAGTCACAGACTACACACACACACACACACACACAAAGTGGAAAAAAAAAAAAATCAGGGCGGGGAAGGTCATCAGGAAACAGGAAGGGCAAGTTGTCAGAAAAGGAGGGAGCAAGACATTTACCAAAATAAAACAGGAAGACTAATGAAATTCTACTTCTTAGACATGACAGATGCAAGACAGAGTAGCTTGCATTTTCAAAGTTGTAGTATTTGATTGACAGCTGAGCAGAGCGTGGTTTCAGCACATTCAGCTGACATGACCACCGTCTTTGAGTGCAGAAACTTGGTGTGATTTTTCACAATTTTGAACGCTCTTTTTTTTTTTTTTTTTTTTTTTTTTTTAAATGCAGTAGGCCTACTTGACAATTATTTTTAGCATTCAGATTTGGCTTGGTAGTTAACATTAACAATTCTTCTCTCTGATGTGTCAATTTTAGACATTTATTTTCACTTTACAGGCCATTTATTAAACATGCTAAAACTACATGATCAAGCAATTATAAATTGTTTATAATTTATGATAGTTATTTTTAGAAACCTCATACATCAAGCGCAGCCAAATTTAATCTCCACATTCAGAACCAAAGTAAGCACAAACTGAGCTAAACTACACATTTTGAAACAGTTACTTGGGAATCAGTAATATGCTATATGTTCACAAATTGGACCTTGATGCAGAGCCGAAAGTGGAGCAAACCATTTTTGCTTCTGAAATGGAGTTATCTTTATTCACCCGGGTATTATGAAGACAAATTTGTTACTAGTTTAGTTGTACGGTAAATAGTTTATTTCTGTCTTGCATATATTGAATATCTTTATATGAAACCAATTGTAATCATTACTAGTACAGTGTAGTCACAATAGTTCGTCTCTGTGTGCCCTGCGATTGGTTGGCAACCAGTCCAGGGTGTCCCCTGCCTACTGCCCAGAGCCAGCTGAGATAGGCGCCAGCAGCCCCCGTGACCCTTGTGAGGAATAAGCGGTCAAGACAATGGATGGATGGATGTAGTCACAATAGTTGCTGAACTTGCCGCCCACTTTTTTATCACTACATTTTTCACACTGTCCTTTCCAATCCTTTTAAAAAAATAATAATATTGGGGCCCGCTTTAATGTTATCTTTTAGCGGCCCACTAAAAAATGTTCCCTGCCTGTTGTTTGGACACCTCTGTTGTAAACTAATTTATGCATTATTTTTCATTGCTTTTGTATGCTTAATAAGCACAATTTATCTCCCATTATCAGATGTAGAGCAGGAGGTGGTCCAAAAGAGCAAACAAACTGAGGAAACTGAAAGCAAGAAAATCATGGCTGATGGCAAAGAGAGTGAGCTTTGTAAAGAGAAAGCAGTTCAAGAAAGCAGTGAAGCAACAACAAAAGAAGTTCAAGAAGCAAATGTGAAAAGTGAAGACGTCCCAGTGGCATCAGTAGAAAGAGAGGATGAACCTGCACCAGAGAATGAGCGTCAAAACCAAGAAGAAACAAAGAAATAGAAAAAAATATATATATATATGTACGGTATATATGCTACAGTATTGCTAAATTCGGGACCAACTACTGTGACGCAGGCAGGTTAGGGCACAGTAAAGGAAAATGGTTACAGTAAATGATCCATGGCACTTCCTATACAGGGACCATCACACTACAGCAGCACACCACACACCCGGTCGGGCCACTGGACCAAAGAACTGAGATCCATGGTGTGACGTTATCGACAATTCCAGCAGTGTCTTTGTTCTTTTTTTAACTTCTGTTTGAATTTTGCATTGCACGTATGATTATGTACCATAAGACAAGTACTGTGTTTTAAAGACACCATGTTTACAATAGATGGAGAAAATAGATATGACTATTAAATGGAATATTGAATTGAGGTGTTGAGTTTTCTTCAATTGATATACTGTATTTTTTTAAATTATTATTATGCGTAAATGAATAAATTCCACCCACCATGATGTGGTTCAAAGCTATGAAAATGCTTGAAAAAAGATCATGATGATGATTCAAACGAACGGTTCTCATTCAAACATTAAGAATGTGCTTGAGCCAGAGTTTCCTAAACTTCTTCAACTTGTTCGAATTAATTTTCTTAATACAATCTGTTCCAGCTCATATAAATCACTTGTTATCATCTGGACAGAAGAGCAAGGGAGCGATTACCAACAATACCAACAATTGATATAGTGTCTCTATAGACCCAAAGAAAAAGCCCAAGCCATACACTTGACCACATACTGACTGCCTCAGTATTGAACATTCCTAGCCACAGTGGAGTGGACAGGACTTCCCCTAAGCTTAATGTCATGGATGCCAGAGAGAATAAAGCATCCTGTGTTCAGTGAAAACATAGTGTATTGTACATTAAAGTTGGTCTGCAGTTACACGCCTGGGTGATAAAAACAAGTAGATTATTGATCACATGATGAACAGCAGACAATACCACACTTAGCCAAGAAACTGTAAAGCCGTTCAAAGTCATCTAACAGCTCCCATAGAAATTAACAAAGTTTTTACAAATGTGACTCAAAAGGCAAATCTGTGGACATCATAAAAAAAGAGAGGTACCATTAGATGCATGGACTACATGTGAAAGCGCAAATGGCCATTTGTATCCTTTCACATGAATGGTGTTGCACACAAGATTGGCATTCACTGCAAAAGAAGATAATCAAGGTTTCTTTCTTTGTCCCAAATGGATTTTCCAGAAGTTTTTCCTTGAATGAATGTGGGGGTTGGGGGATTTCCAGGAGGTGCTGTAAAAGACTGTGAACTGTAGGATTTATATTTTCCATAGTTGCTTTGAGATTGATAGATAATTACAACTTTGATTACTTATAAAAATTTGTATTGATCGATAATTAATCGACAGAGACTGCCATTGTGAAATATAATAATCCTGTAAATTGTGAGCTGTCAAATTTAATTATTCACTCCAACCAGCAGGAGTCGCTGGCGGCGGCACCATTATGAACAAAACATCGCATTTCACCCGGAAGTGGGGCGACGGCGGAAACGACGGTGGATGAGTTGTTGAGTACTGTCCATTGTAGTCCTCTTTATTTTTTTCCGTTGCTATTTTGTTCATTGCGCTTATTCCAAAAACGCGTTCGGATTTAGTTGCATTCGCAATCTCACCGTGCACACGTATAATATGTCGGTTGCGCCTCCCAGTCGCTCGAACACAGGTTGGCCGCGCGGCGGTGGCGCTCAGTTTGGGAGCAAATACATGACCAGCCCGGCGAAGCCTCTCACCTTGGAGAGAACCATCAATCTGTGAGTTCGTCGATTTGTTCACTAGTAGATTCAAGTTGGTTCAAAATGTGTTTCTAACCTGAATTTAATGATGAGGCAACATAGCCGCCCCGTTCTACTAACGGGGATGTAATGATTAAATGTCTTCGATACCCTCATAATAATTAATGATAGCTTTTTTTTTTTTTTTAATATCTTTTACAAAGCACAGAAGATATTTTAACCAATTTAAAACTCTGTGGTTAGAGAGATCTGAAATTTATGTCGACGTCTATTTGGAATTGAATTATCTCTTCTTAAATCTAAAACGTGGGAGCCAACTCAGCCTCAAAACTTCACAGGGATAAAGCTTCCATCTGGACTTATGTTGTTGTTGTTGTAAACTCACTTAATTGGCTAACGGGTGGGCCAGTTCACAAATGCCAACTTGGCATTCTCCTTTGCTGATGTCCATGTCACTCATCAGGCCAAGCCATACTTTTATAACCATAAACACTCTAGTCATACATACTACAGTAGAAAGTGGCAGCAGGCATAAAATGGAGTGCTATTACACTTATGAAGACAAAATTTTGGATAACTGTGATGTAACACGTATGTGTTTTTAGGTACCCCCTCACCAACTACACATTTGGGACCAAGGAGCCTTTATATGAAAAGGACAGCTCAGTGGCTGCCAGGTTCCAGCGGATGCGCGAGGAGTTTGACAAAATGGGAATGAGAAGGACAGTGGAGGGCGTACTTATCGTCCACGAGCATCGGCTGCCGCACGTCTTACTCCTGCAACTGGGCACTACTTTCTTCAAACTGTGAGGACTTCATGTTCTTTGGAACCATCAGATGTGTTTTCCTGAATCCATGTCTGATGTTTTCTTTCTCTCCTGTAGGCCCGGTGGAGAGTTGAGTCCTGGGGAAGATGAGGTGGAAGGTCTGAAACGCCTAATGACCGAGGTGAGGGGAACAGTATTTGATTCAAACAAAATACATTTTCATCACAATGAAATATGCAATGGTGTTAAGTATCAGTAATCTATATCTGTAAATACTCAAATTTAAGTACTTGTATTTGTCTAATAGAAGTGGAAGTGAAGAGGAGACATTAAGAATTACGTCCTTTATCGTTTTTACCCTCAAGTTTATACTGCAATATATACCATTAATCATAACCAGATTCAATTTATACACTAATATAAATTTTAGGAAATTTCTTATGTTAAACTTCTCTATTAATTTCAATGTATCATTTATTTGCATGTTAGATTCTTGGACGGCAGGATGGCGTGAAGCAGGACTGGGTCATTGATGACTGCATTGGCAACTGGTGGCGCCCCAACTTTGAGCCGCCACAGGTTTGTCCTTCACATCAACTGGAATCATAACATTTTTAATTGTCACTGTGACTTTAAGGAGCTATTATATGCGAAATGTGACAGACAAACATTGTTTCTTTTTCAAGCAAACGAGTTGCATTTTTACCCTCAATTATTTTGTGTCTTGCAGTATCCCTACATTCCGGCTCACATTACCAAACCTAAGGAGCATAAGAAACTTTTTCTGGTTCAGTTGCAGGAAAAAGGTTGGTATATCGGTAAATCTGAATTAATGATGAAACAGAAAGAGAATATGAGCTGAGGTATGTGGGTCGTTTTGTTTCCAGCACTGTTTGCTGTCCCCAAAAATTATAAACTGGTGGCAGCCCCGTTGTTTGAGCTGTATGACAACGCCCCCGGATATGGACCAATCATATCAAGTCTTCCGCAGCTGCTTAGCCGGTAATGTTTGTTTGTTTGTTTGTTTGTTTTTTAAATAAGTGTGTCTACTGATAATACAAATATAGCAGATCATGCTGCTTGATGTTTTACTGAAGCAGTTTATTCCATATCCCCTCACTCTATTTGCTTTATAACAGGTTCAACTTCATCTACAACTAAGTGAAGTCCATTTGGCTGTCTCTGTGAGTACAGCCCAGTCGAAGTGAAACTTGAAGATCATGTGGAGAATGTAGAGAAATTACACTTCTCATCTTCGGCTCCACTTTCACATGAGAGAAACGTGTCCTGTGCTGAATATACTGACAGTCCACGGGGATGTTTAGCTGTGCTTTTGTCAGAAAAAACAAACAAGCTTTTTTCCCCGCCTTTTTTTTTTAAAATCTCGAACAACTGGTGTTTTTTGTAGAGGATACATTTATATTGCATTATGCTTAGTCTGAATTTAAGTTCTTGGAAAAGGTTTGATTAAACCAATTACTTTGTGTTTACTGTTATTTTAATCTTCATTGTTTGTTTTTCTTTTTTAATAAAAAAAAGACATTTAATTGTGTGCACACGTTTTTTTTTATGAATTGTGCAGAAACGCTTTATTTGTTTCCCTCTCATATGGTGATTTTAAACAATATCTAGCATATTTTGGTGCTCCTCCCTAGGACCATCAAAAATACAGTAATGCAGCTGAATATGATATGCTTTGGGAAAGTGGCAGTGTGAGGTGATGCTCAGACTGGAAAGGGCAGTAGCCTCCCACAGGTCAGTGGGTTAATGTACCATGCTCACGTTTCATACTTGTGTCAACAAAATGTGTCCGTAGGCCTCTGTATAAATTATCCAACCTTCATATGATCACATCAGTTCTAAGACGCTTAGTGTCTGGAGTTGTAGGATGTGTCCTGGAGGTCATTTTTGCATTACAGTATTTTTATATCAGCCCTTTCAGTATGATTAAATGCAAATTCCATAATCATACAGAAAAGGTACGCTATCATGAAGTGGGAGCATCTGGATTTGGCGAGGATTAATCTTATCTTTTAATTTTATGAATACTCCGGCCTGTTAGATGCATAATATATTGGGCTTAACGTGTCTATAAACATGGATTTACATACGTCCATGCCATTTTTTACATTATGTCCGTACCTTTAAACGGGAAACATACCCCCTCACCGACGTCATCTTCATGCGACGCGGTGACAGCTTCCATTGACGTCACTGCAATGGGGACATTATAACGCGTGTTCAGTCACTTAGCAAACTCTACCATGGCATCTAAAAGGCAACAAGGCGAATGTATAAAGTCAAACAAGAAGAAAAGGAAGATAAATAACTGCGAAGAAACAGTGGAACTTTGCCGAGACGTTACAGACGAGAACGTGAGGACGGCAGTGAAGGAGGCGTGGAGCCAGAAATCTCACTTAACCCATGGTCTGTGAACCCTGACACGACCACTTTAGTTTCTAGTTAGCTCGTTGATTGCAGCAATGCTAACATCGACAGCACATAACATACACGTAGTTAAAAAATGGCATGCCTGTATTTATAATACCAAAACATCTTTAAACAACAGCACCACTGTATTTTTTTTAAAAGTGAAACTGTTTCACATAAATTTTCCTCAATGTTTATTTCATGTTGACATGAATTTATATCCCTGACTGCTTGACTTTACATTATTTTATTCAGTCACGATATAATAAAGTAATGCATACATGTTCTTTGTGTAATTGTAACTTTCCGAAGGTAATGCTCATTAACTAATTTTCAGACCTACTAGTAAAAGTACATATCTGTATAGCCAATGCCCTCACAATTTGCAATTGTGATGAAATGAAAATGTGTTTTATTTTAATCAAATATTCATGTCCTGGAAGACAAACCACCAACCTCTTGTGAACCGTAGCTTCCATTTGCACTCAGATAGTTAGAGTAACAACTTGCCATTACTGACATTACATCCAACTCTGTTACCTAAGTGTTGTCATCCATTTGATTTTCTTTTTTAGCTGAATGTGTGGGGCAATCTGTGGTTAATTCAATGCAGCACTGACAGTCATACAAAATGACATTGTTCTACATTGAATATTATTTACATTTTCAGCTGCCGATTTCAACTTTCACTGTATTTGTTTCACATCAGGTGATTTGGAGTTGGACTGCCATCCTTTTCCTCATTGCGTCATCAAAAACTTCATCAGAAGTGAGCAATTCTTGGAGAACCTGCAGACAGAACTGCTCTCGCTAAACTTTCACGCAAAGTCCAATGATCTCTACAAATTTAAACAGGTGAGCCTCAAACCTTTACGGCAGGTGGTGACGCTGTCTTGACATTTATTCCCCCCCCCCACCTACAGTCAGATGACTTGAGAAAGCGAACCGAACCACACATAGCAGGCCTAAGGTGAGTTTTTGTGTTTCATTAGTGATCAAACTAGATGATAATTTACTGACAAGTCTACAGCCTATTTTTCTTTTCACTTTCCAAACTTATTAGACAGTCACTTCACCACTATACCTGAGTTAAAACGGTCAAATAGTTGATCAGCAATACTGTCATTGTGGTTGTTTCATGGTTCATTATTGCCACCAGAGGGAGCCAAAGATTGCATTTGAAACCCAAATGGGGAAATTCCTTTATTTGGAAAGTTATCAATAATAGAGCATACACACATTATTGTGTCCAATATTTATGTAAGCCTAACCAAGAAATGCAAGGTCCCCAAATAAGAGTCCATCACAACATTTAAATATTTTTTTCTTCTGACAGCAATGTGTTTTGATTGTCTTATTTAGTTAGAATGCTGCACATACCAGCCATGAGCAATAAGATACGCTGTATATAATGTGATGTAAATATGTGTTTATCAAATGCACCTGCCCAAGCAATCCGCCCTGGTGAATCCAAACCATGATTAAAAGCAAAATGAATGCTTCCCACCTGGGATCATTTATTATTTATAGTGCAACAAAATGTCATGGCATGTTTGAACAGTGGATGAATTTGCCTCTGTTGAGACCTCCAGCAGCTCAAATTTAAGATACGTCATATGCTTGTTTTACACTCTAATGTACATTGAGAGGTTTATGTGATACAAAAAAAAAGAGCATATTATGATAAATAATCTCAAAACCTTTTCCACCATTAATGTGACTTATTACCTGTACAACTCGTATGGGGGTAAAAAATGAACAAGATAGATAATGTGGTTGCACAAGTGTGCACACCCTCATACAAGTTATAGGTCACATTAATGCCGGAAAAAAAAGGTTGTGAAATGATTTATCTTTTTTTATATCACAAAAAAACTGTTATTTGAACAGTGGTGTGCAGAATTTTTATATCCACTGAATTAAAATGTGTGTCCAATTCCAGATCAGCACTGTTCATTCAATTCCGACTATGGCTTGAGGATGTTTTAGGTGTGAAATTGGAGCCCACTGTGGATATTTCTTGTGCAAAATATGAATACACCGGTGAGCATTTAACCAGAATTATCGATGACATTTTTAAGTTTGAAGTCATTGATACAATGTTTGTGTCTTTCCTAACTGTTTGTAGATATTCTTTTGTGTCATGATGATGAACTGGAGGGGAGGCGTGTGGCCTTCATTCTTTACCTAGTCCCCCCATGGCTGAGCAGTGATGGGGGTTCCCTCGATCTTTACGCAACAGACGGTGAGTTTCTGTTTTAGTTTGGTGGAGCTGGCAAAAGTACTCATGCTTTGTGCTTAAGTAGAGGTAAGGATACTGTACTTAATTTAAAAATGACTGCTAAAAGTGAAAGTACTGATTCAGCTCGTCTACTGAAATGGGAAGTCAACCCACAAATGTTTTCTTTACAATATGTACACAGAATTCAGATTAATATTGTTTGTGGGATATAAATAAAGCAGCAAAATCCACCCATTTTTATCCACCTGAGGGGGTGGCCATTTTGCCACATGCTTCAGAAAAGAGGTGAGCCGTGAGTGGCTGTTTACTGAGCCCTGACCAACTGTGGTGTCATTTTCAGTGGTCAGCAAGTCAACAACTGGCAAAATGGCCGCCTCCTGAGATGGATAAAAATGGGTGGATTTTATTCATATTCCACTACGCAACATTAATCAGAATACCATGTTTAAACTAGTGGGGTTGCAGAGAACATATTATTGTCAACAACATTTCTGTGTTGACCTCCGCTTTAAGTGTTAATAAGTACAGACTCTGAAATATACTTAATGAAGGGATATTTGACTCACTTATCAAATTTCAGCAGTAAGAAGATAATATTTTGTCTATAATTAATGGGATAACTTCATTATTTTTCATGGACAATTAATACCTTTAAAAACACATTTTGCCACTTGTTGTCGACTGAAGATGACATCAAACAAGCAACAACCAATCATAGCTTAGTTTGCTATTGTCACATGTAGGGATGTCCCGATCCCGATCACGTGACAGGAAATCAAGAAAAAAAAAAAAAAGCGAACCAAGTCCCGATCACGTCATTTTCAGCTAATCAGTATAGGGAGAAAATGATCGGGGTTTTCATTTTTGGCAATTTTGTTTTTGTTATTATTTTAGGGGCTACAAAGCAACAAAATCATCCAGAGGTAAACATATTGCCAAACAAAACATTTTATTTATTATTTTGTGCACTTCTGATGGCACCCCCCAAAATTACTGGGATGGTTTTGTTCAAAAAAAATTTGGAAGGTATTAATTGTACATGAAAAATGAGGTTATCAAATTAATTCTAGATCAAATGTTAAACGTTTTACTGCTGAAAATGGCCAAATGAGTCAAATATTACTTTAAGTACAGAGGCGAATTTTTTTTTTTTTATTTACGGTTAATTATACGTATATAAATACCTGTTTTGATAACTTGATGAAGAAACAACAAAAATGTATATATTTTTTTCTCTTGTCATATAATCTGTAAAGTTTTAAGAAGTAAAAAGCCTTTTTTGAACAAATAAAAAAGAAGAAAGTACAGCCATCTGTTTTCAAATGTTGATAGTAATAGCAAAACGTTGACAGAAAATTAAATACACTTTTGAAATAAAACCAATTGCAAGATTTGAAATTAGCATTACGTCACTAAATCCCCGTTATTTTATTTTATTTTTTTCCCCCCCAGAAGATGTTTCATTGACACTTTGGCCCTCTGTCTTTCAATGGTTGTTCTTCCTTAGATGTGGTGGTTTCTTCAAAACAAAAACTGCAAAAATAAAAATATTTGTATTTTTCTACTCCTCACCTTTATAATTCAATGTGATCGATGTCTTCATTAAAGACATTTGTTTCTTCAGGTAATTTCCAACCTCAGAGTGTTGTCAAGTCTCTCGTGCCTTCTTGGAATACGCTCGTACTTTTCGAAGTGTCTCCTGTCTCCTTTCACCAAGTGAGAATTCTACATGTTATATATTGTGCCAAAGAGGGGGAAAAAAAGGACATCTTTTGTGCTTATGCAGGTGTCTGAGGTGTTGTCACAGGACAAGTGTCGTCTGTCTCTCAGCGGGTGGTTTCACGGACAGTCTCTAGAGCGTCCTCCTCGCCATATAGAGCCTCCCGTCTTACGAAGCGAGCACTTACCGAGAGATGTGCGTTTAAACGTGTATGTGCACGTGAAGTGAACTGCGCACTCATTTGGTGTCTGCATGTCTATTTCAGGAGACATTGCTGCTGGAGTGGATCAATCCACTCTACCTGGATATTTCCTACCAGGAGCGGATTCAGGAAGAGTTTGAGGAAAGCTCTGAAATTCAGCTGAAAGATTTTCTCAGGGTAATGCGTTCGCCGTGTTCGGTCTTCAACCAATTTTTCAAGGAATCGATCAAAATCCTAACACTAATCAAACATAATCACTATGTGTACCTAAGAATTATTTATAGGAACTAGACTAAGTGCAATTTCTGGAGAAATTGCATGGGAATGCTGAAAGCTAAGATTTGAATGCATGTGTAATGCTCATGAAGTAAATTAAGAGATAAATTATGAATTTATAAGCTCCTGATTACTGCACAATACGCTTTACTAGGGATGCACGATAATACTATGTTCAACCGTCACCGATAAACGGATAATTTAGAAAGTGCCGAAGTCGATAACCGATAAGTAAGCCGATAATTGTTTGTAAAATTAACTTAAATACAAATATACTTTCGTGTCCTCCTATAAGTCGAATGATTGCAAAGGTGACCACACATGTACTCAGCAATCTTCCACTCAACACTGTGTTCCAGCTATGTTTTGCATTTACATTTTTAGGGTTGGAACACCCATGTAACTAGGGGCGTGAAAACCAAATAAAAAGAGAGGGCGAGGAGAGGATTTTATTTATCTCTGCTTCAAAGACAACCAGTAACTCATTTTGATTTTGCCAAAACAAAACGGTCATACTTTAATAATGCATCCAAAAACTGCGAGGGTAACATTTTGTGGAGACACAGTAAAGAAAGCCCACACTGGCAATTGTCATGTCACCATAATGCACCGTCTGTCAATATGAGGTCACGCACATCATGACATCATAAATATGCAACACTACCATAGGAGAAGGGAGGGGTTGAAGATTTGGGCACAACTTGAGCCACAAATACAATGGGTGGACCAACGTGGCATGTCTATTATTATCGGTGGATTTCTTTACTATCTGGTTTACTGCATGATATCAAATTGGTCTATAATTATTGGCGGATTTCTTTATTATGTTTTATCTGTTTGACGTCAAATTGATGATAATTGCCGATAATTTTCGGCCACCAATTTTACCGTGCATCCCTAGCAACTGTGCCACCGAACAGTATGAGACACCCAGTAATGATGATAAGTTATGTGTATGGAAGTGGGCGTGGAAATTGATACTTTGAAAAAGTTCAATGTCCCATTGAAAATGAATGGGGAAAAGTTGAAAATAAATGTGAAATTGTGCAAATACTGTAAGTAATGTGGAATTAGACGATATATACCCCGGGAGGCGTGAATTTTCGAAGCTAGTTGAAATTTCAACAATGGAAATTGGAAGTATTACGTGGGAGTTGTTACGTGGCAAAAATGTGTGGTGAATAAAAATCACATTAATATATGTGGGAATGGTTTTCAGCATTCCCACAATTGTACAAAAGTATTACTAATAATGTCAAGTTAAAAAGAAAACAAAACTCATTTTGGTATCTTTTCCTGATTGTATGGATGATTGTGTCATCAGGAGGAGAAATTCAGCCAAGTGTGTGAAGTCATGCAGTTGGCTCAGATCCAGTGGATGCGGAAAGGTCCGGCCAATAAGAGGTGGGGAAATTTGATAGATTACAAGTGCTACATCCCCTTTTCAAAGGAAAAAGTATTCTTTGCTATCCATTTCGCAGTGAACACAGGAACTATTTACTGAATTTTGCTGACGATTTTACTCACCTGTGGTTCAATTCTTATCAATACATTTTTTCCCCTAAAAAATGTTGCTTTGCTAGGCCTTTATTGTTTTTTGCAACATTGAAATCAATCTTTTGGGAGTATTCTGTTGCGTAGTATGTCACAGAAAATATTGATTCTGAAATGGAACAAGTGTTTCTGACCAATCTGTTTTGGTATACAGTGGATAAATTTACTTAGTCACATTTTTTTTTTTTTTTTTTTTTTTTGGAACCTGTTCACCATAAAGAGTTATTCACATTTATGTCTGCCAGATCCCCCACATATTTGTGTTACCCCCATTGTTTTTATATGACAATCTTAAGGCAGTGTCAATTCTTCACAGATTGTCGTTATTCTTGGTCGGGCTTGGTCCACTGTACAGTGAACCGCACGGGATACATTCCAGACCTACCCGTAATAGCTGAAAATATGCTATGGAAACAATAAAAAACAAAAAACAAAACATAGTTTCACCCCTCTGACAACAGCCTAAACACACTTAAATTTATTAAAGCAAGCTTGCACTCGCACAGTTCTCCAAATAAGAGGCCAAGCGCGCTTGCTTCTAGGGATGTAACGTTATCCAAACATCACGATACGATATTATCACGATATGAAGGTCACGATACGATAATTCTCACGATATTGTGGGGGCGTTGGCGATATTTAAAAAAAGATCACAATATTGAGAGCTCATACTAAAAAAAAAAAAAAAAAAAAAAAAGCACAATATTGTGCATTTGTACATAACAGCAATGAATATAAACCACCTACAATCTCTAATAACAATATTGAGGCACTTACTTGCTAATGCAAGCACACATTGATCGCTTCACAAACAAATTCGGCTCCCCTTCATCTGACAATTAGCATAGATTTTAAACATAGAAGGCCAAAACATCCCTAATGAAAACTAAATTGCACTAATAAACTAGCCACGAGAGGGTGCTAGAACTGCACAAATGAAAATCAACCTAACTTTCTTTTAACAGATGTGTTCCTTTTAAATATTGTGAATATGACAACGACAATATTGTAGCAGTTTTAATAATACAATATCACGATATTGCCCTTATCGTGACATCCCTACTTGCTTCTAGCTGTTTATTTGTTGCTGCTACTTTAAGTTTAATGTAAAACAGACATATAAAACACAATTAATGTACATTTCGAAAACCAAAATATAAACATTATTCACCCAAACTCTATAATAATGAAAGTCTACCTATTTTAATGATGGGCTAATAGAAATTTGCATTGACAGCTGCTAACTTAACTCTTTTACTGCCACACGTTATCAAAAAAAACAAAAAAACAACAGCCCACAGTGCCAGCCGATTTTGCGCATTTTAACTCATATTTCAAAGCAAACAGAATATTATGTGGATTTACTACATATACAAGGTGCATACCACATGAAAGATCGCATTCCATTCTTTCATTAGAAAAAAAGGTATGTTTTTACCTTCTTCCGTTCTTTAGTAATCATCATTTGAAAATAGGTAATTTGAGTGACACTGAGTGAAAAAATTGGAAAGGAGAAAACAAGCTTTTTATGAAAAGATACATTTTCTCCAGAACGGTGACACTCATGTTTTGTTTAATGACATTCTTGAAAACGTTCTATTTCATCAGATTTCTTAATGTATCATTGTAATTCCATGCAAAAGTAATACAATGCTGCCATCTGCTGGCCATTTTTAGTGGGAGTTTTTGATTCCACATCCCATTGACCAGGCAGCGCTGCACTTAGACATTGATTGCACTGTCCACTGATTAAAACAAACAAACAAAAAATGTAGTTGACATCATTTTACGTTTATGGCGGCATACATCATGATTTTACTAATCATTATTAAACGTTTAACGTCTTAAAACACATCTATATTCTTTGGCTTTTGGCGCACTATGAGACTTGGTGTTTTGTGGTGTGTATGAGTTTGATGTTTAGTTTTCTTATTTATGTATTTATTTCTCTCTTTATTCACTAATTCTTATTTATTTACTGATGTAAAATGTATTTACTTGTAAAAAAAACAACAAAAAACCCTGTATTTGTGCGTCAAAATGTTTGCTTTGTTTTTGTTTACTGCAAAACTGATGTTTATGTACAGCACTTTGTATAGAGCAACGCCTGTTCTTAAAGCGCTTAATAAATAAAGTTGAGTTGAGTTTTTGGTGGTCAAAGTGTTAACACGCATGGAGCAGCAACGCTTATAGAAATGCTCTGAGAATATATGCCTGGTACCTTATTTTTGTGTGAACGATGGGTTGGGGATTTCTACTGAAATAATTTGGGGACCTTCTCTGCCTCTTCTTTTTCTATTACACTGCAAGTTTTCCAGTAAGCTACATGCTGTCTGGCATGTTGTGGCACAGTGTGATATTATATTAAAGGTGCCCAACTCTAAATTCAAACTGCGCAAAGACTCTAATAGCCAATAAAAAAATTGCATAAAATCGATATATCGTCGGTAGACTGTATTTGTACTTATGTGTAACACTGTTGCATTTCCACGCGTCTAGATGCTACGAAGCAGCCTGTCTGGACACCTTACCCGAGTGTGTGAGTGCTTGTTGGGAGCTGCTTCAGTCAGAAGCGTTTTTCCTGCTTCTATCCAACTTTACGGGCCTTCGATTGCACTACCTGTGTCCTGCTGATGATGACGAGGACGATGATGGTGGTGAAAATAAAGACAAAGAGAGGAAAGAAAGCTGCAAAAAGGATGACAAAGCAACGGGGTCCTCAAATGAAGCAAGCAACGAGTCAGGTTGATGAAATCTCTTTGGCTGCTTTCTTTCTTTTTTTTTTTTTTTTTTTTTTTTTTTTTTTGTCTTTCTGCTGAGTGTTTTTGTATTCCTCCACTTAGAGCCAAGTACACCCAAGTGTTGTGGTGAACTGCGACGATGGTCCCACGGCAGCTACACTTTACTACACGATGGAGAGGCAGCACGAGCGGAATACGCACTAGACCTCATTTTACCTTTCAGCTGTGCGGGTCAGTCAATACGAATATTGTGACAATAAGTCAACTTTGGAGTGAAATGAGTGGATTGGTGGCGTATCAGAAACATGTATCACAATCACACGCTAAGCATTCATAACATTTCCCTTGACTACACTGTGTCATGTAATTGATGTTAGATATTTTTTTTTTGTCCAATCATATTTGAGTCTGTTGCCATCTCAGTCCAATCTGCCAAGTCCTTCAAAAATCAGCATAGCTGGTTAAAATATTCTGCTGGTCGATGTAAATTAAACAATATTAGCAATGGGACTCTTTATTTAGACAATAAGATTTTAACTTCCCCTCCAGTGGACCGAGAATAATGTCAGCATTTTTTCCGTTGTCGAATTGGTTAGTCGGAGCAAACCAAGTCTGATTACCAAATCATGTCTGTAGCAATCTACACACATTGACACATTTGGTAAGCAGCATCTCTGGTGAGTATGATGTATTTTATTTACCGGTAATTAGTTAATCATAAGAGATAAGAAGTGGATGAATGGAAATGATGATGATGAATTTTTTTATTTTTAGGTTGGCAGTCAGAGTTCGGAGGCTTCAGTTGTTATGTTGCGAACGAAGAGGATGAGGAAGTGAGCGTTTTGAATTTGTATACAGTATGGATATTTGGAGATACATATGCTGTATCATAATGTCTTTTTCTGCTTGTGTAAAGCTGCTGACCATCTATCCTGAAGACAATTCCCTCGCTCTGGTCTATAGAGACAAAGAAACCCTCAAATTTGTCAAGCATGTCAACCACAGAAGCAACAGTGATTCATCTACCGGAGTATTCTATGACTTCTCCGTTGTGTATTATGAATAAAAGTTTACATACATCTCTGTTACATTTCTATTAATATACATATATACATATATATATATATATATATATATATATATATATATAATTAGGTTTAGTGGTTACCACATCTGCCTCGGAGTGTGTTCTCCAGGTATTCTTGATTTTCCTCCCACATTCCAAAGACATATAAGACAAGTGTTAGGAAAATACAACCAAACAAACCTGTAGCCTACTTAAAAATGAAATACTTAAATGAAGTTTAATACAGTTGAACTGCACTTGATAAAACAAACACAAACAAATAAGCCACTGTAACATTATACACAGTTTGAACAGGTAAGTCAATGATTCTTTACTGTATTCTAGTACCACAAGTGGTAAGGGCCACTCGCAGTGGTACTAGTACTGCACTTTGTGTATCACTGTAATAAGGGGTTAAAATTAAGACATGGAAGATCCACAGTGGCTTTAATTTAAAATAGAGCGCCTTATCATTTGATAGTTGTATTAAAGATAGGGAATACATCCACATTTTGCCTCTCATCAAACATTTATACGTTATTTATCGGTAGCTGCAAATAACCCAGAATGAATGGCGTTGCTGTCCTACTTTTAAACTCGAGATTTTTTTTCTTGCCGATAAAAAACCCCAAAACACTTCCTTCCGGTTTTTGCCTTGCCCAGTAGGAATTCACCAATCAGAATGGTTACTTTTCTCTCCTTCAGCCAATAGAACGGGAGAATGTGATTACCGTATCAGTAGGTTAGCTTTAGGAGGAAGCGTCATCGAACAGTATAGCAAAAGTTTTTAGGTAAGTTTGCGTACATTTTAGTAAACAATTACGTTGCATATTCGGCACGGTAGATAAGTGCTATAAACGCTATTGTGTTAGTCACTCCTAAAGTTACGTTTGATTCCCACCCGCTGTCTCGTTGACTAAGTTTTACGGTATTGTAGTTGTTCCTGTTGTGTCTCAACTGCTGACTATCAACCAAACAACTACAAGTAATACGGCGTATAAATATTTTTTTGTATTTTAAACTTTATATAACAGTCACATTTATGTAGCTTTCCCCCGTGTTGTTATTAGTTGTAAATCATTTTTAAACACACATTTAATTCAAAATTTTCACCAAAACGAAGTGACAGACTACGTTTTGGTCATATTTCTCCAGAACCAGGAAAATGAAATCCATTAAATGGATTAAAACAATATTTCAGTCTTATACAGACTGATTTGGGATCATTTGATGCATAAAGATTAATTTCCATAGTGTCTTTTCTCCTTCTAATAGGGTAAATTATCCTTTTGATTTAAGTTCCACTTCTGTTTGTTTTTCTAGGAGGCTAGAGTATATTGTTTGTATTTTAAGTATATTATTGGAAGCGCCTGTAGCATTTTGAAGTTTGAATATAAACACTGTGCCTAAATATAGGAAAATATATCAACGACTGTACCATACTGGCTAAAAATATGTACAGTATAACAAGCCTAGTTGTTGATATTGATGATGTGTGTTTGACACTTTAATTGGAAGAGTTGATTATTTTCATTGCCATTGCGAAAATAATGTCAGGGTGGGCAAGTGCATTTATCCCTTTATCTGCCCCACACTTTAAAGTTTGGGGGTGGTTGGAAAGTCAGCTCCAGCCTTTCTGTGTGAAATTTAAACTGTCCTTGGGTGTGAATGAATACGATTACGAATATTAATTTTGTTTGTCCGTATGTGCCGTGCGATTGGTTGGCGATCAGTACCCTGCCTCTCACACAAAGTGAGATGGGATAGATTCCAGCACCCCAGCCCTAACGAGGAGTCGGCAAGTTGTATACAAGATGAATGGATGGGAAATAATGGCAGCAATGTCATCTATTTTTCACACCATCTGAAGTTGTTGTAACAGTGTAGTTTGTAATAGCAGGTCTAAAGAAAATCCTAACTCCATCAGGATTAGATGACACAACTAATTAGTGGGAGCACAACCTGACATGGAAAATTCTTTAGCATTCTTCCCAATCAGCTAAGCAGACACATCAGGCAGAAACAGTAGAGGTTGTCTTTTTGGCAGCAAAAGCTGAATCATATATTTTAAGCTCCCGATGATCATTTAATCCTCATACCGCTGCTGAACTAATCTCGCAGTATACTTTCAGCGCACCGGTAGATTAGATTGCATATAATTAAATACTGGTTAAAAATTGTTGAGATTCCTGCAGACCCAAGAGTCAAGTGTACTGTGTATTAGTGAAATATGAGGATGTGCATAATCCAGCTCTAATGATGCTCTTTCCATGCGGCGCCTTCTGCATCCCGTGCATGGAGGGCGTAAGTGAGTGGGCCTTGGTAGTTCATCCAGAGTACAGGAGATCGGGGCTTTAAAACATGTTTTTATCTAATGAAAGTTGCAAGAGGAGGCCGGGGCAAAGATGGGCAAAGGTGGAATGAGGCCTCTGCAAGTAGCCACCACCAGTACAGGAAATGACGGACTCTGCATTTGATACCTGGGCCTTCAGTGGGGACTTAATCCACCTCTTAATACCACCACTATCACGTCATAATTATAGAAACCATCAATGTGATACAAAAATGCAATATAATAACACGCAACTGTCAACTGCCACAGACGGTACATCATTTGGAGCAGTTCAGAATCAATATTTATGTAATAATCCTGGCCCTGGGAAGATTAAACTGACTTGATCATGTGATGTTTCCATATTCATAGGATGGCAGACAAGGTTTTGGATCGAGGACCCTGGACTGGATGTGCCGTTCTGTTTCTCCAGTCACTTTGTCCAGATGCAAACCTGCTCTCGCTCTACAAAGATGAGGAGGGAAAATTCATCCTTTATAAAGTCATCAAACTGACTCTCATAGGTGATCAGTACGAGTATACAAATGTACAGTACTGTATCTCAAAAGGGAGGACACCCCTTAGATATTTATAGGTAAAATAGGTATTCTGCAATACTGAAGCAGAGTATGAGCAAACATTAAGAAAACAAGCACCTAATACGCACTCAATCGCTGGCACCCACGTCACTCACCAGGCCAGCCATACCAACTCAAACTTACAGATACTCAGTAGAATCTCAGGGACTCCAAGTGGACACAACTGTGTGTTTATGCATTACTCTGATAGTTCATAGTATAATCAATGGAATACTCAATTCTAAAAGTATTGTATAGCTGCAGCCCTAACCTAAGTGTAATTCCTTTCGTGAGATACCGTACATCCAACATAGCACTGAATTAACTGGTTAATGTCGCCTTTATTTCAATGACTGTATTTCATGATCAGATTCCGCAGGAGGTCTGGACGGCTGCGAGATACTCAAGCTTCACGATGCCGATCCCTTCTTCGGAGTGGAGGTGAAGTTTGTGGATGTAGTATCGTGTCAGCAGTTCCTGGAGAGCTACAGCTCTGGAGCCGTTCGTCAGTCCATCTCCCAACATGCCTGTCGGCTCCTCGCTCTGGCACAAGAGTTCACCGTGGAGACCCAGCTCAAAGCCGGGACGCACATTTTGGATCGATGTCTGGACAAGCTGGAGCTTTGTCTACAGCAAATTCACCAGTCACCGGTATACATTTTTGTTTTTTAAGGCGTAGCAAAAGTAAGACGCCTAAAAGAGCCGTTTTAGGTCAAATAAATAACAAGAAATTGTATGGAGCTGCAAAACATTTGAACATTGTGATGAACGAAACAATGTGTTAGTATTAGTCTAATGTACTGAGGGCCCAGGAGCTAATTAGAGCTGCACCATAACAGAAAAATATGCAGCAACCAATACTTTATTTATTTTCTTCTACCTTTTATCTTACGTTTATGGATTTTTTTTTTTTTGGTAATTTTTCAAACTTCATTTTTCATAAAAAAAATAAAAAAATAAAATTTCTGGCAGCCCGGGCGCCTGCGTGACGAAGAGATCGATCGGCTGGAGGAGCGGCTGCGTCGCGAGGTTCTTGGTGCTCCTCCACCCCAGCAGTTGATACAGCAAGTCCCCAGCAACTGCTTCAGGTTTCAGAATAAAGTGTTTGGTGAGTCCTGGCAGCAAAGCAATATTAGACATGTCTTTTGTCTGAGCATAAAACAATACCTGGGTGAGTTTTTTATTTTATTATTATTATTATTATTATTTTTAACAAAAAACACAGGGTAAATTTTCAGAGAAGGACTGTACTTAAAACTGTCTCATAACCTGATCAAGCTGTATTTAAAAAAAAAAAAAAAGCATTGGTCTGTTATTTTCCAAAATTTTGCAGCTTGGGATGTAAATGACAAGAGAAAAGAACCCATGTAATATAATATTTACTAATGTCAGTGAACATCTGCTGCATTTGTTGTGTGTTCATTCCGCTGGCAGCACAGAAACTGTGTACAGTTTGACAGATGATTCTCTAATCCAACCATTTATGAATTGATGGTCACAATCTAAAGATTAGTGCATGCCAGCAGATAATTTATGTGGATTGCATTAATATGAAATTGCAAGCTTTCTACTGAATTGTCATGTTCAACGTGGATCAAACCAGGGCTTAAAGCCCATATCCCACTGAGGGGGCGAACATTTGCGACGCTGGCGAATGTTGATTTCGCATCACGGTTTGTTCAAGTTCGCTAAACGTTTGCCAGACGTTCATCTAGAGTTTTAATGGTCTTTCGTACTGCAATATCGATTTTGAACATGTTCAAAATTTCCTTGCGGCAACAGGGAAGATTAAAACTAGGCAAACGTTTAGCTAACGTTTGCAAACCTTGAACGAACCCTGACAGGAGCGAGAATTCACTGCCTTCGCAAACATTCACTCCTCAGTGGGATAGAGGCTAAAGTAGTAGCTATGAAAACCTACCCCCCAAAAAATACCAGTAAATGTAATACAATAATAAAGTTGCAGTATTATGAGAAAAAGGTTGTAATTTTAAAGTTTCAATATTGGGGAAAAAACAATTTCAAGAGTGTAAAAAAAACCCCAAAACGTTTAAAAACTATTTTCATGACAAAAAATAATATTCTACTAGTAATAAAATCTAAATATTATGAAGAAAACAGTTATAATTTTAAGAGAATTGACTTGCAATATGAGGATTTTTTATTTTTATTTTGCAAGAGAAAAATACAACACAATAATATGTGACAAGAAGATTTTTTTTTTTTTTTTTTTAAAGAAAATTGTAGTGTTAAAAACTGGGAAGAGTAAAAAATTATGAAAATAAAGACTTTTTGGGTGAATTGTGATCTTCTGTCATCGTACATTTTTTTTTTTTAATACGTTATTTTTTAAAACATTTTTTGAACTACGAACGTAAACATATAAGGAGGCATGAAGAGAGGAAAAAAAGCTAAGAAGCCACATATACAATATGTACAGTGTCATTGTACATTGTAACATTTGTAGAGTTGCTAAATATTGTACTCAAGTAAGAGTACTGTTACTTTACAATATGACTCAAGCAAAAACACCAAGTAGTCCTCTAAATAATTACTTAAGTACACAGTGAAAAAATGCTCAATTACTGAATAACTGGAGAGAAACTTCTCATTTATATTTCAATCTATAAGTACACACTGTCATTATTAATATCAATACTCCATTACTTAGCATTTCTGAATACTATATTAAATTGTAGTTTACATCTTTGCATTTCCTAAAATCAACATTTCGCAGTAATGACAACAAATATATAACCATTGTGTAGACATATATTTTCCTAATAATACTAATTGTGTAAATTTTTGTTGTCAAATAAAAATTAAGCAAAAAATGTGTAAATGGTCATTTTATATTTTAAATTGGGTGACATGTTATATCATATAATTAGGCAATGGATGGGGCGCCATATCCTCCTAACTACCAGCAATTCAAATTTGTCCTCTGTAGTGGACCTTTTTAAACCTGAATATCTCCCACCCAATGCATACGATTGAATTAACTCCTCTTGTGCTCTATAGAGGACATTCACGGCTTTCCAATGATACCAAATGTGTAGGGGTGGGGCTTCCCTCAGTGCAAGCACTTTTTAGGGGAGAGTAATAGTAAGTGTATAACACTTTTTATTGAACAAATTTAGGCTTTAAATGTCGTTAGCAATAGCATGTGTTCTATAAGACTCTTACGAACACATTCAAGTATTGTTTGAATTATTTTAACTGTATTTGAGCCTAGCATTTAACTTTTTAAAAATGTGCTCTGTAGTGGACACATCATAGCTTAAAAATAAAAACTTTTTTTTCCCAAAAATTTCTTTTACGGTATTCCAGTTACTTCACCGAGATTGGGGAATATCAAAATAAACATAATTGGACAATATTTTTTCCCCTGGTAGTCAGGAGGATATAGAATCTCACTGTATCAAGCATATTTTGTAACTTTCCTGTGAGTTCAAAGAGCATTTCAAAACCTTAACGGGTTGGGAAGTGTTTGTTCGTAAACCTCTGTTCACGTCATTGCAATTAAGTACAGTTTGCGTTAATGTTTTCTTTCCATCAGAGGATCGAATGCTGACGGCAGCAGATGTTCAGAGCTTCGCTAATGGAGTGGGCCGTCAGTGGAAACACGTGGGGAGGACCCTGGGGAGGGAGTGCCGCGCTCTGAAGGATACGGCCATTGACAACCTGGCCTACGAGTACGCCAGAGAGGGTCTGTACGAGCAGGCCTATCAGCTCCTCAGCCGCTTCATCCAGGCCGAGGGGAGGGCGGCCAAGCTGAGCCGGCTGGTCAGAGCGCTGGAGGACTGCAAACTCACCGGCCTGGCCGAATCCATTCTGGATATACAGCCACGAGAATAACGGTGTGCACTTTTTGTAGCGTATGAACATGGAGGCGGAGCGGTCTGTTGACGATGTCCTTCCTGCTTTTACATGCAGAATGTCTGTTCTTCATTGAAATCATTGAAAATGATTCTTGAGTATTTCTGATCGTAACTTTTATCAGCGGTGTCAAAATCATTATCATCGTCAAAACAACAATTGAAAAGCTATACATTTGAAAACCTGCAGTTTATAAGACATTCAGAATGACCAACGTCTGATTTCCTAAGAAAGTCTTGCGATTTGCTTCACACATATTTGTTACTGAACGTGAATTTGCGACTGCCAAACCGTGACTATGCTGGGTTCCACTTTATTCCACATTAAAACGATATCACTTCCTAAAGATCTAGAAATTATTTTCACTCCATGTTCTACTTTCATAACAGTTCTCAAAACCTACATTAACTCCCAGAATGATGATTCTTCACACAACAATAACGTATTTTTGTACTTTCAAATTAATCCTGATTGAGCTCAGATGGGTTTTGACACCACTGATTTATTTGGTTAGTCCTGCTGCAACAAGTGAATTCTCCACAGTATTTCGAATGATTTCACTGTTAGTTTGGTTTTAGAAGTCGTTCTATATGTGGAACCTGTTGAATCTTCTTTCTAATTAATGACTGCACTGCACAACTGAAGGTTATTGATTTTTTTTCCCCCTGTACAAAATGTACAAATTAAATGCTTAAAAAAATTGTTTTGGCATGTTTGTGTTGGATGTGTTAGTGCAGAGGTGACAAAAGTCTTCCCACTCTTCGCCGATACGTGTAAAAAAAAAAAAAAAAAAAAAAAGTGTGGTAAAAGTAGAAGCCCTGTAAGGTAAATTCAGGGAAATGTTTCTAAGACCATGATACATGGTTAAAGATAATTGCAGACTAAAAACTATATGATACGTTTTAACGCTTTGTCACCATTTCAGTTTTCCTAATTTTTGCGTGTTTCATCTTCCTGTCAAATAGTCTGCTGGCGTGGCAGTTTTAGAGCGCCTCGTTGTCGGCCCTGAGTGTATGCATGTTCACCGTAGGAAGGACAGATACCGGTTTATAAATAGGGCAGTAAGGGTAAAAAAATAAAAATAAAAAAATCATCAGAAAATGAATAATCAAGCAAATGAAAGCTAAATAAATTCATTGCCAAAAGTTTTTTTTTTTTTTTTTTTAAGACTATGTTCTATATGAATTCTGATTAATATTGTGTTTGTGGAATATGAATTAAGCAGTGAAATCCACACATTTTTGTCTATCTCAAGAGACGGCCATTTTATCACTTACCATCTACTGAAAAATGACATCATAGTTACTCGGGTAACGACCAATCATGGTTCCGCTTGTGAATGTCACATGACCAAACTCAGAAAACAGGTGAGCCGTGATTGGTTGTAATCTGAGCAACTGTGATGTCATTTTTAGTTGACAGCAAGTGGCAAAATGACTGCCCCGAGATGGACAGAAATAGGTGGATTTCACGGCTTATTTCTTAAATGAAATATTAATCACAATGCCGTGTTTAGAGCAGTGATGGCCCATAGAACATATTTTATTGACAATTTTTGACTTGACTTCCTCTTTAAGTACAGTCACCAAAGTACTTGTATAACTGCTTTAGTTCAATAAAACCTGAAAACATTTTCTCCAAATTCCCACAGGTATAATTTGTTGTTAATCCTCACTCACTCCTCTCTCGCTCTCATTCCCATCACTCACACACACACACGTGCGCACACTCATATGATTAAACTGCTGAGTGTGTGTGCTCGTGTCACTTTGTTTCAGGGCAGTGAGGCAGATCGTTGAGGTGTGTGTGTTTCGAGGTTTTATCTCCACCCAAATTCACTGATGGATGAAGTTGCTGCAGCTTGAGCTTGTCTGGTTTCATTCAGATCCAGTGTAAAAGCCCAACCCCCTCTTTTTTTTTTTTTTTTACGCCACTTGACCGTCCATCCAGATGTGACTTGTGGATTACAGGCTTTTAACACAGACATAAATAGATTGCAAAGTTATGCTAAATACATTCATCTTCTTTCAGCACTGTAACCGCAGCTGCAATTGAGATGATTATTTGAGAGTTGATATTGAAATTGACAGTGGCACACATCCAGGCTTTTTAATAGCTGACTTGGTAGAACGGTCCAATTCTCAGTTTTCACCACACTGATTGCAAACCTCTGAAACTGATTACATACTCATTTCACTGTAAGCAGGCACATCATTCATTAGTTACACCTGCATGTCTTTCCAGTTTGTCTTTACAAAGATAATATTGCCAAAGTTTTTACACTTTCATTTATATTACTACTAGGCGTAAAACTACAATTGAAGCACCAATTTTGCCCAACTAGTAGAATGTAGGTGTCCTAATCATATGCAAAAGTTATCCTAGTAGTGTGCAAAAAATGTCATAATGAAAAAAAACAAAAAACATTACACTGGAGCACACACACCATATTATCTAAATTGCTTCAGGCAGGACTCAGGACAAACATTTTATATTTTGGAGCATTGTGGCCCCTAACCTGAAATTTTAGGTCTCGTAGTAGAAGTTTTAGGGACAAACACTGTAAACTGACTTACAAGTAAATTATTCATCCCACTCATTTTCACTTGGCAGGAATGTAGAGCAGAAGTTTGTCAGCAACAAAAATATTCAAGAACAACAAATTATTAGGGATGGGCGAGTACCAATACCAGACTTTTTTTTCAAGTACTTGAGTACTCGTGACGCCGACGAGTACAAGCGACAGATGGCGGAGATGGGGGGTGGAGATGTTGAGTGTGTCCTCCTTGCCTGTAGCTGGCGCTACCCTGCAGCAGTTTAACACCATGGCAAATCATGAGGATCACTTCCTGTTTTGACAAGTTCAAGCTTTGTTTTTTTGGACCTTTGAATAAAACTCAGAGAAACGGTTAAGCCTTTTTTTTTTTTTTTTTAGTTTGCACTTGAATTTATTTTAAACAGATACTAAAGCTCAGAAAGACTTGAGGGTTTGTTGTTTTTGCACTTTTATTTATTACAAGTGAATCTTAAACTAAAAGAGCATTTTTGTGTTTTATTTTGAGCGTTAACACTATTGAAGAGTAACTGTGCTGTTTTTTTGTGCAACAATAAAGGAAATATTTTTGTTTAAAAATATCTTTTAGTGATTTTTTTTTATTTATCAAAATGTACTACTGGTATCGGCACTTGGTATCGGTATCGGTGAGTATTGAGGGTCTGAGTATCGCTATCGGTCTGAAAAAAAGTGGTATACTATCGAACATCCCTACAAATTAGAATAAAAACAAAACTGTAAATTTACTGGTTTTAAAGGACACTTTACTTATTTAGCTATTCTCAGCAGTAAAACGTCAATATTTTGTCTAATTAGATAGTTTCATTATTTTTCATGTAGCCTGTACTACCTTTACAATGTTGCCACTTGCTGTCGACTGAAAATGACATCACAGTGCTGAGACCTCAGGCAATGACCAATCACGGCATGTTGTGATGTTAGCAAACTGAGCCATGACTGGTCATTGGCTGTTTCCTGTACATGAAAAATAATGACGTTATCACATTAATTATGGGCAAAATATTATCTTCTTTAATGCTGAAAATGGCTAAATGAATCAAATATCCTTTTAACAGGTGGGAGTATTAGATGAAAATTATTATGCTCAAATTTTAGTGGTAAAATGCCACCTTTAAGGCATAAAGTTCGAGGTCAGATTTAAAGGTCTCTTCTTCATGACGTTTTCGAAGCTGTGACGTCAGCAAGATTGTCTGCGCGAGGTGTGTCTCTTCCTCTTGGCGAAAAAAAAAAAAAGATACTAGGAAATCATCAGCACCACCAACAGCAGCAGCACCAGCGCCGCCCTGAAGAGAGATAGCGCGAACGAGAGAGATACAGTACCCACCTCCCCCCCACCTCTTCCTCTCCTACACACTCCCCACCTAACAACAACCTCAGCCCCGCAGCTAGGCTCTCTCACAACGACCCCACCCCGCCCCCAACCCCCCCTGGAGCGAGGGGACGGAGCGAGACGCACACCGAGGAAGAAGAAGAAGGGGAAAAAATAGAAGAAGACCGCTTCGGGTTGCCCTCAATCCGGGCCTACTAATGCTGTAGCGGAGAGAGGAAGAGCGACGACAACGCACTGATTGAGGAGTCGGCGTCGCGGTGTGGACCAAGGCGGAACCCGGGGGGGAACACGACGCTTGTTCATTCGCTTGTTCGTCACCATCATGGGATGTACGCTGAGCGCCGAGGAGCGAGCCGCTCTGGACCGGAGCAAGGCCATCGAGAAGAACCTGAAGGAGGACGGACTGGTGGCCGCCAAGGACGTCAAACTGCTCCTGCTAGGTAAGACTTGGTCATCGCCTCCCCCCCATCCCACTAATCACCAACCACCACCCCGGCCCGCCCTCTCTACTTCCCCGCTTCCTCACACCCTGTCCTCGGTCGGGCCGGTGGTGCTCTCCGTGGTACTGATTTCACCATTAGCCGCTCCCCTCCCTGTGTGTTCTTTCCAGGCGGTGGAGAGTCCGGCAAAAGCACCATCGTCAAACAAATGAAGTAAGTCTCTCCCCCCCCCCTCTTTTTTTTTTTTTATATTATTACTGCTTATTTATGCTTCCAAAAAGGCCTCGAGTTACCCCCCACCAGCTCCTCCTGCCTCCGCCCTCTTCCCCTCCCTTCCTCTCGGTTGAGCCGCCATGTTTCCAGAGGCCGAAGCCCGCGAGAAGTGCCGGAGGTTGGAGCACCTTTCGGCTGGGGAGGAGATCGAGGCCCCGGCTCGGCGGGTGCTGTTCGCTCGTCCCCGGTTCTGAAATGTACTTAACGAGGCTTTAGGGGTTGGGGGGCTTTTAGGCTGTGGGTGTTGTTCCTCTCTCCTCTCTGAGTGTGTGCGTTCGTGTGTGAGGTCAGCGCGGCTCCATTAGTGAATACCTCTGCTTTTAATCTTAATGGCTTTAAGTGCCCGATATCGGCGGGAGTACTTTGCCTATAAAAGCGGATTTACGTAGAAATATGGCTCGGAAAACCGCATCTAAACCTAAGCTAAATCACTCTTTGATGTTTTTAAATCACTGTTGTTGCTCGTACCTAAACCTCTTAGTGAAGTTTCGAGATGTTTTCATGGAAAATCACGGAGTCTATTGTATATTTTGTAATGTGAAGCTTCTCCGCAGTGCAGCCTCCCAGTCCCCCCCACCCCAATTCCTGCTTCCTCTCCTTCCTTCACCTATTTACCCTTTCAGTTATCTGTTTTCCATAACGACCATGAACGCAACCAAAATCTGCAAGTACTTTGGTTGTCCTCTCCCCCTTTTCTTTTCGTTCTTTTTTGTCTTTTTTTTTTTTTTTACATTTTAACCAGCATTAAATAGACAGATGGGTAGATAATATAGATAATAGATATCTCGTTACAAAGATTTGAAAGCTAGCTGGCTAGGTAGCAAATAAAATTGGATGGCTAGATGATAGAGCAGGGGGTCACCAATGTGGTGCCCGTGGGCACCAGGTATCCCCCAAGCACCACATGATCAGCCACGTGGGCCTGTTCGAAAAGTAGCTCGCTGGTGCTCATTTGATCAGTTTAGAAATATTGACATTTAACTGATTGCTACCAGGGCGGATGGATGGATGGTCGTCAGGGTGGATGAGTGGTTAGCACATCCACCTCCCAGTTCTGAGGACTCGGGTTCGAGTCCAAGCTCTGGCCTTCCTGGGTGGAGTTTGCATGTTCTCCCCGTGCCCGCATGGGTCTTCTCCAGGTACTCCAGTCTCCTCCCACATTCCAAAGACATGCATGGCAGGTGAATTGGGCGCTCCGAATTGTCCCTAGGTGTGGATGGTTGTTTGTCTCTGTGTGCCCTGCAATTGGCTGGCAACCAGTCCAGGGTGTACCCCGCCTACTGCCCAGAGCCAGCTGAGATAGGCTCCAGCGACCCTTGTGAGGAATAAGCGGTCAAGAAGATGGATGGATGGATGATTGCTACCATGTTAAATCATTATTGAGAGAAGGCATGTTCTGTACCACTTTTTTCAGACCGACACCAGTATTGTCTCTGATTACTTACCAATGTTAATAATCGATATTTCGAGTCCTTTTGATATATAAATTTTCATTTCATTCTCAATGACCCAAAAAAAGAAAAAAGAAAAAAAAAGGGGAACAAACACCTTTCTTTCTGATGAGTCAAACTGTCACAGTGTACTACTGGCAAGGTAGAATTACTCGCAATCTTTATTTTTTTTGCCTTAAGTATTAGTGGCTGGTATGATACCTAGTGTTGGTACTCGCCCATCCCTAATTGGGAGAAATTGTGGACATGATTAGTGTCTGAAAATACATAAATATTTTAATTTTAGCAAATTTGTTATTTCAGATATGTATATAAAACTGGTAGCCCTTTAGTCGGTCCCCAAGAACTAGCTATGAGGGATCATTATAGGTAGCTAATCTATCTATATCTATCTATCTATCTATCTATCTATCTATCTATCTAATGTCTTAATATCTAGCTAGCTAGCTAGCTAGATAGAAACAAAGAATGCTGGCTCAATCGATCAATAGGTAGATAGATTGATAGATGATAGAGGGATAAGTAAATAGGAAGGTATGTTGAGATACAGTAGAAAAAGCTGAATAGATTGGTGATGGTGATGAATAGATAAGATAGAAAGCTGGATGATAAAAAAAAATATAGGTAGTTAGATATATGATAGAGAAATGATAAATGGATAGGCAGGTATAAAGTTTTTACATGAATACACCACAAAAATGTTCATGTATGACGATCATAATTATTTCAAAATATTTTCTCCTCTTTAAGTGAGCAGGGCAGACAAGCTTGCAACCATACAAGAAAAGCTCAAAATGGCTCTTGTTGGTAACTTAGCATAGTGGCGGTACAAAGTTAGCCTCACAGGATATGAATAATTGAATTGAAAAAAGCCAGTCCATTTGGGGGGGATGCACTAACTTGCGCTATAGTCACTCGCAGCTGCAGATATGTCAGAGAATTTCTATTTTTAAACTTAAGTGTGATTGGTCCAAGCTGCGGATGCTGAAAAGCTTTGAAAATGGCATATTTTAGAATCTGTCTTTTTTTTTTTTTTTTTTTTCCGATTGGCCAGGTTGTTGAAAGAAAGGGACTTTTGTCTCCCATTGTTGAGAGTCGATTGTTAATAGCAAAACAGACACGATGACAAAATATATATTTAAGACATACACACATATTTACAGAGTACACAGGCAATATAAAGTGTTTAATAGTGCAGTAATACTGATCAAATTGAATTGTATGAAGGATGCAGAGTAGTGAAGATGCTACCTTGAAGTAGCACAGTCATCATCGCCTCCAATGTAAAAATATCCTCTTTGTTGATCAGCGTAGAGTAGACTGAAAGGTTTACCAACATACATATTAAAAGAAACAATACATTTAAACATGATCATTTTGGCAATCAAACCATGCTGATGAAATTGTTGCGTAAACTACTAATGGTTATTCGCAGCCCGGACTCTTTATTAATTCAATCCTCTCTCGCGCGGTGGTTTGTGTGTCTTATCCACTTCTCATCCATAATTACACAATTTTGCACACAGCCAGCCGCACAAAATATTAAAAAGGTCTCCCTTTCTGTGCCTTCCATGCAGGAACTGCACAGTCACAATCCAGGAGTGGATTTTCATTGTGAAGTTGGGATGAACTCTCTTTACAGTTTGAACGTGTATTACAAACTAGTGATAGGAAGTCACGTAAATTGTAATAGTCTTAAAAGTATCTTACATTCTGTCTTAACTGTCATAACTTATACATTGCTTAAATAGCACACTAATAAACAATCCCCTGCATCGTCGTCATAAGACGACCGGTTGAGTTCCAACAGGAACATATGGCAGAACGGGCCAATTTCCTTGTGCTAACATCTGTGTGTGTCTGCAGGATTATCCATGAAGATGGCTTCTCTGGGGATGACGTGAAGCAGTATAAGCCCGTGGTCTACAGCAACACCATCCAGAGCTTGGCAGCCATCCTGCGAGCTATGGACTCGCTGGGAATCGAGTTTGGAGACAAGGATCGAAAAGTCAGTTGCCTCCGGCTTGAAATGCTCCAACGCTATAAATGATGAGGGATGGCAGGGATGAGATGAATGGTCACAGAAAAAAAAAAGATTTACAGAACCGTAAATGTTCTTTTAGATAAGATGTGTGTATATATATATATATATATATATATATATATATATATATATATTTTTTTTTTTTTACATTAATAAACATCTAGATTAGTTAACCATTTCAACCCTTTAAATACTCACGTCTCGTGTCACTCTCCACTTCATCCTCCTTGCTTGATAAGAGCGTCTGCTTCTTGCTGTTGTCGGTTAAGGTCTGGGCGTTCCAATAGTGTGTCTTTTGCACACCACTGGTACGCTTGACAGTTTGGTGTCTGATGGTAGACTAGGCTTTAGACCAGCTCGGACCAGGTCTAAGTTGTGGCGCAAGTGATTTTGATTTTGGTGAATTTGATCCAGCTGCAGGCGCACGGATTCTGCACTCCATTAATATGTGTGTGGAGGGTGTGTGTGTGTGTGTGTGTGTGTGTGTGTGTGTCATTGTATTTCATTCACAAACATGACAACAGTGTCAATTCATTATCATATCGTCTCAGTTCCACTACAATGCACCGACACGTTTTTTTTCGCTGCTCTTCCTGAATCATGTCTGCACACGTCTAGTAAGAGGATGGAATAGTCCAGGAATAGCCAAGTTCAGTCCTCGAGAGCCGCTATCCAGCCTGTTTTCCATGTTTCTCGCCACTAACACACCTGATTCATGATTAGGCTCGTTATGCAAGCTTGCTGATGAGCTGATCATTAGATTCAGCTGCGCTGAAGGAGGGAAACATAGAAAACAAGATGGATAGCGGCTCTCGAGGATCGAAATTGGCCACCATTGGAATAGTCCATCGCATGTTGATGGGTGGTCGTAAACAGAGGACTCCCATGTAACAATGTACTTCACAAGAACTTATAAATGATATATAATATTTTTTAGGGCTGTCAAAGTTAAAGCTTTAACTTTGACAGCGCTATATTTTTTTGAATTTCTTCTGTAATGAATAAGAATTGAAGTAATGGTGTTGTGTGGGATGACTTTGCACATTTATGACTCAATTCATTCTTCACGATACCATGATTTCTCTTGTTTATTTATTTATTGGTATTTATGGTATCGTGAGGAATGAATGGACCCACAATCCTGTCTGAAGTCATCTCAACACATTCCCATACACTTAAAATAATAACGTACTTTAATTATTTTCATATTCCTGTAGCTCACTGCATGTTATTCACAACCTTGGAATGTTGTGTTGTAAACTATGGATTCTCGATCAAGGCTCTTAAACTTTCCACACCAAGTACCATCTAAAAAAAAATAAAAAATACTTAACTCCCCAAGTACCATCATAATGAGCAACATTAAAATGCAGCAAGTAGGCCTTATAAACGAGGCAGTGCTTTTATTCCTAAAAAGTATATGTGATATTATTGTAAGCATTTCCCATTCTGCAGTTTGAGCATTAACACTGCAATTAAATATAGAAAAAGGAAAGACAATCCTGTTGGTCAGGTAATAAATCCACGATAAAACTACTCAAGACATAAACTGATGTTTTTTCAATGAGAAAAGTTTATTTTTTTAATCATCACTGAAACACAATATTAAAACTAGTGTCTTCTTCAAAGTGAGTACTTTAGTGTATATTTTTTAAACAAATTTCTTCTTAACAGAGACTTTCTGTGAACAAATTACAGTCAATTGTTTCATTTTATAAACTGTGACATTTTTTGTGTAACATTGCAAAAGTAAATAAATTGATGAAATTACTTACTTTTCATAGCGTATGCAAAACTTGAGTCAATTCTGGACAGCTAAATGTCTTACAGAAGGAAAAGTAAGCTCATGAGTCTTCCTCGGCTGAAGACTTCCGTACATTTCCCCGCCACTCTTATGGAGGTGCTCCCCCTAGCGGCCCGCCAAGTAATTGCTCAATAAGTAATGAACAATGGAGCCGTTATAGTGGCTATATTTTAGCTACAAATATCTCGATACTTGCATAGGCGTATCAATCATCTATCGGGAGACTAAGTATCACGATTTATCACGATATCGATATATCGTCACACTCCTATTGCACAGAAAAGTGAAATTAAATTTGCACTCTGACACCTACGTGTGTGCAATATGAAATGCAGCAATCCTTGTTTTCCAGGCGGATGCCAAGCTGGTGTGTGACGTGGTAAGTCGCATGGAGGACACGGAGCCATACTCTGCGGAGCTTCTCTGCGCCATGAAGCGCGTTTGGGCTGACGCCGGGACGCAGGAGTGCTTCAACCGGGCTCGCGAATACCAGCTTAACGACTCGGCCCAATAGTGAGTGACGCACGCTTCTATTTATTCGTTTATCTATTGACCAAACGTTTGTATACAGACACTACTTTTGTACACTGTGGTCATGTATTTTATTTTACTGTTGTGTTGCATAATGTCAATTTGCCTCTTGACCGATCCCCGTTTCTTGTTCCTTGTCAGCTACCTGGACAGTTTAGACCGGATTGGGGCTGCAGACTACCAGCCCACGGAGCAGGACATTCTGAGAACCCGAGTGAAGACCACTGGCATTGTGGAAACTCACTTCACCTTCAAAAACCTCCATTTCAGGTAGGTCCCTCCCCCCTTGTAGCAGAGATGCTACTTCGAGATCCGTTTTCAAGCTCTCTCCTTGGCTCTCTTTGCAGGCTCTTTGACGTGGGAGGTCAGAGGTCAGAGAGGAAGAAGTGGATCCACTGCTTTGAGGACGTGACCGCCATCATCTTCTGCGTGGCCCTGAGTGGTTACGACCAGGTGCTCCACGAGGACGAAACAACTGTAAGTGTGACTCCAGTGAAGGATTATAGCTTAGCTTCAAAAGTCATTTGGCTGTAATGAACTGAGCTTGCTTTATACCTGCAATTCATTTGAAAGACTTTGTGGAGCAGTTTTGCAAGATTACATTGATGCGTCCAAAAAAAATAACAGTTAGGCCTTTCATCAGGCCACGTAACCAGCTCTCACAATCAAAGTCCCTGTAAAGTGACAATAAATGTTTCTTCTAAATTTGGTGCAACACAGAAGAGTTTTGTTAAACCAAATTTGAATGATTTTAAAAAAAAAACAAAAAAACAAAAAAAAACGCCAAGTATATTATTAAATGAGTTCTTAAATTTGTAAAGTCAAGCAATTGTTTGTCTGCTGAACGCGTGAAACCACATCTTGTTGGGGGGGAAAAAAGGAAAAAAGATCCTACTTCATCCTGATACTTTGATAGTAAAAAAAAACCAAAAAAAAAACAAAAAACCCAACAACAATTCTGTAAATGTCCTTCCCTAAAATGTTGATCTGTTATTACTTACACTACATTACATCATATTAGACAGTGCTATGGCCTGGCTAAATGAAGGCTTCTCCCCTGATTTCAACACAGCTCCTTGGTGCCAAGATGATTTAAAAAAACAAAAAACAAAAAATGCTCAAGTGGCAGATGCTAAAACTTGTCCCAGATGACTTTGGGTAAAAGGCAGACACTACAGCCTGGACTGGTTGACAGTCAATCACCGGGCTCAGTTTGTTTTCTTTCTACTCGAAAAGGTAAGAAGCGAGTATCTTGACATTTAGAAGAAAATGCGTTGTTTTCAAATAGCAGTAACCTCAAGATCGATCACTTCTCGGTCGTAACTATTGGGGTGAAAGTGGTGGACGGCAACATTTAGCGTGAAAGGGGCGGCAAAGTTGAATGTAGTAGAACAGAATGACTTTATGAAGAACAGACGTTCCATTCCGCGGCGTTTCAATCAGGCTAAATGTTGCCTTATTTTCCTCCGTGAAAACAGCCTATTGTAGCTACATTATGCTAACGGAATGTGAACGGTACTACTGAATGGAGATAACATTCACGGCCATATCACACTAAGTAGTGAATGGGTCTATATGTTTTTCACAATCGTCAATTTCCATAACTGACAGCCCACCTTTCGGCTAATGCACAATGACGCTAGCCTGGGGGCGACATACACTAATAATGACTAGAATCAGGTTGACGTCCGTCGAGCGGGGTGACTACAATATGTAACTGCATATTAACATCGGAATGAGGTCCAATTAATTGACGTAATTTGCACATCGTTTTGGAGTACAGCACAGGACTGGACTTCGACCGACTAATGCAATATAATCTGCACGTCCCGTGGACATCAATTGTTTAGTGGGGATCAGAGTCTCATTCCGTGAAGTAGCCAGCTTTGTAAAACATTATAAAACTTCTTACCTCTGAAAACATAGTTTAATTGGATATGAAGAGCCCAGTCTTCAGTATTGAGATCGTGCACGTACGAGTGCCCGCAGCGTGTACGAGCGTGCAGTTTGTTTTCGGCCACAGGTGGCAGTAGAGATTTGAAATTTTAAATCTTCCATATAGCTAGCTGCTTTAAACACAACCACATTGCTTCCACTAGCTTCATGCTAACGCTAATAAGCGTCTGTTGTGATTAGGGTGGCCTTTTCCATAAGGTCGAAAAGGAGGACATATATTAAACATATATCAACAAAGTTTTGCATGGTTTATAGATCATGTTGGTAAAAAAAAATGGTAAAAAAATATCAATAAAAAGTCAAACTTCTTTTGACTATTTAGTTTACAGTACCATGTTTTTAAAGATGTTTTGGCATTTTGGCGAGCGTTGCTTTTTTCTTTTTTGCTTCAGATAGCCGCACATGAACCAATGATATACAAGATTTGTAACTGAAACCACTTTTGGCCAATCACAGACCAGTTGTGACAAACGTGGGGTGGGGCTGATGTTGGGTCACATAAACTCAACCTCGCCTCATTTTCTTTAAAAAGGACGACAAATCAGCAGGATGCAGGACATGTCACTGAAAATTACGACTGTAGGATGTTACTACTGTTAGAGTGTAACAGACATTTTCCTTTATTTCAGTGGTGAAAGATGATGAATTATTTTCAATTATAATCAGGATAACATAACAAATTAAACTTTCCTCCTCAACTGTATTCCGTAAAATCTTGTCGCGGCAGAATCGCATGCACGAGTCCCTCATGCTGTTCGACTCCATCTGCAACAACAAGTTCTTCATCGACACCTCCATCATCCTCTTCCTCAACAAGAAGGACCTCTTCGCGGAGAAGATCAAGAAGTCGCCGCTGACTATCTGTTTCCCCGAATACACAGGTGACCGTTTGCCCCCCACCCCCGCAAAATCAACTTCCCCGAAACTTAATGTGCGCGTTGCTCTCCTCTCCACCAGGTGCTAACACTTATGACGACGCTACCGCCTACATTCAGGTTCAGTTTGAAAGTAAGAACCGCTCTCCCAATAAGGAGATCTACTGTCACCTGACCTGTGCCACGGACACAGGAAACATCCAGGTAGTGTTCGACGCAGTCACCGACATCATTATCGCAAACAACCTGAGAGGGTGCGGCTTATACTGAGCACGGGCGTCGTCGCGGAGAGCGTGAGGCGTTATATCATTTTCATGATACTTAAAAAAAAGGAAAAAAAAAGAAAAAAAAGAAAGAAATAATAAAACACACAAAAATATGTAATTCAACACGTCCAAAACGGACCCAAAGAGCTGCCGCCAGACATCACGTCGGATTCATGTCATGATTTTGTCCCCTTCCTCTTCTTATGAGTTCACCACCCCAGTTTTGTCTTTGAATGTTTGAATAATTTGCTGATGAGCGGAAACAAACAAGTGGGGGAGGGGGCAGGAGCGGTAAATAACCCCCGTCTGCCGCTCCGTTTGGACAAGCTTGTAAGATGGCGCAGACGATGCTGATAATGTATTAGGGGAGGCGCCGACATTCTCACGGCCGGGAATCTCTCCTCCCCTTTTGAGGCCGCGCACATGACCGAGTAGCCTGCAGGTCTGTTTCGCTCTTTTTCTCTTGTACGTCAACAAAAAGAGGGTATTATCCTGCCCAGAGTGGCCTCCTGTACTACGAGGACTGATAACGCTCAGAGGGGGGGAAAAAAAAGAAACTGTCATATTGGTGCCAACCATCTGAGAACAGATTAGGATTAGTTGGTTATTATTTAAAGTTCTAAGCATCAAATTGATTTTTGGTTTAAGCCTCATGCCCCTTCCTCCAATCACATTTTTGATTTGTACTGGTAGCCCTCAATGTGAATCTGTTTAGACATAGAAGACTGCACAAGGAGAATATCATCGGAGGCAGCCTCTGTCTTGACTATCGAATTCAAAGCCTCCATTTTAAAACATTCTCCCCTCCCATCGATCATCCTCTTTTCACACACAGAAGTACAACTGTTCATTTTCACCCCAAACTCCGCCTCCCCCATCCCTGTATACACGTCTCCTCTCATATCCGATCACCTTAAAAGCACCGTATTGTATATAAATATATGACGATTATACCAGATTTTTTTTTTTTTTACTGTGAATGTTTTTGTGCCGCACCCCATCTTACTCTGTAGTTCATTGGTTGCTCTCATGTGGAATGTTTGTGCTGAGCCAATCGAATGTTGTGTTTACATTAAAGCTACACTTTTCCTAACTACTCCCATGTGTGTGCGTTCATGCTCTCAAAAATCGCGGTCAACTGAGGTGAGGTCGCCAAAGGAGAACGTTGTTCGGCAAACCAGGAGATTGGGAGCAGCTCTTGCGTGGCCGCGCTCGCTGAAACGTATTATCCAACGTGAAAAATGTGGCGCGGGCTCGCGATTTATTAGGTTAAAAGTGTTCTCTCCTCACGGACGAGCGGCCATTCCTTTATTGAATGACTCGGCGGGATCAGCCGTCTGACCCGCTTCTGTCGCTTTAATGGCTGTGATGTTCATTACCGCGCCGCTGAGCCTTGGTGGGGCGGCCTCCTTTTGCGCAATTACAGGTTAGCAGGTTGCTACTCCCCGCGAGACACCATTAATAGAGCTTTTAATTACACGTTGAAGATTCTTCTCATATTTAACATGAGCGCTCAGTCACATGTAGGTCACAACCTGCACCAGGCTGATACCAGCCTCTCAAGTTATAGCACGTTTGTTGCTGAACTTAAGTTGAAAATAAAATGGACGTTTACTCCGATACATTACTGCAAAATAACATGAAAAGCGGCAATTGACAGGAAGTAGATCACTCAGAGAAAAGAAGTGGCAAACCAGAAAATTAAATTAAACAGACAAACTGCTGTGTAGGCCAGACCTAAGTAACACAACTTTCACCCAAGTGGAGAAAAGAGACTCATTCCCAACGTCAGGAAAAAAAGTTGTGTAAAATGCTAATATGCTAGCATGGTTCATATTTTCGACAAGTGTTAGTTACATGTTAGCCTAGTTCACGGGTCACCATCATGGTGCCAATCGGCCGGTTCTAAAACTAGCTCACCAGTGATGGGATATTGTGATTTTCTAGGAATATTGTCGAAGTGACCATCTTAAAATGTAAATGCTGACCAAGATATTTTAGGTGTTGCGTATTGACTTTTGTTTCCTAATTATGAAAAAAAAAATCATTAACATGATTGTGTTTTCACATAAATATTATTATTATTAACAATATTTAAGGAAATTCAAGCATTTTTTTTCTCTTTCGGAAGGGTGTACCAAACTGATAACCGTTCAGATTAATCAGTACCCATAAGTAGCTCTTATTTTCAAAAAGGTTGGTGACCCTTGCTGTAGTTATTAGCTTAGCCATTCGCATCACATTATTACTAAGATTCTAAATGTCAATGCTAAGTACCTTGTGGCCAGTAATTGTTATTTACTAATTAGCAACCTTAGCTTATTTTAGCTTAGCTTAGCATGTGCGTCAGTTATTAAAAGTATACAGGTATTTTGGAATTCATTGTCATTACCTGAATTTCTTTCCTTTACTAATGGATTTTTTTTTAAAGTCTTTCAACAGAAGTTTGAAACCTGACTTAACATCAATTCACACTACGGTAGCTAAACAGTAATTATCATTTCAGAGTTAAAGCAAAGACTGACAAAAACCTTGAAATAACTCAATATGCGTGGAAAGCCGGGTTTACAGGAAAGTGTTTCATACATTGAAAGCCGACCTGAATTGACTTAATTCATATTAATCCACCAGTGACATCAAAACGTCAGCTTTCTTTTTAGTTATGAGCTTTTTTAGGCATACATGATGGTCAGGCTGTGGGTGCTGACATAAATTAAATAAAAATGGTAAAAATTCTAGATGCTCAATTACTCCTCCCACAATACTCTCTTACATTTACATCCGGCCATTATTTAAGTACAGCAAATGTGAGATACTTTCACTCAAGTAATATTCTGCAAGGTGACTTCAAGGTGACAGCCCTTCACATCTTTCAACACCTGACCGAGAGTGCAGCAAACGTCCAACGACAAGAAGTTTGCCTGACCTGGATGGTCTTTATGAAACGTTATCACAAAGCGCACCACGTTGGTCAGCGGGTCACAATCGCAGCCTCTTGATATCCTCGCTTCGAAAGTCAATGCGCAGTGCTAGAACCTGACGCACCTCCGCCGGGGTCAAACGCCACGTCAGGGGCCCCGAGTTTGGCCCCCAGTAGTCCAAGATCTCTGTTACCTATGGGACACAGAAACAAACTAACTTAAAAAATAAAAAATAAAATTAAAAAATCATAATTTTGTCACAGGAGTGTGTGTACATGTGTAACATAAGGTCAATTACCCGCTCCAGGTTGAGGACGGTGGCCATTTGCGTGAGCCGAGCAAACTTATCCCTGATGGTCCAGGTGGTGACGGTGGTGAGATAGGCCACAAGAGACCGAAGCTCTTTATCAAACTGCAAGCCACCCAGCTGCACAAAAAAAAAAAAACACCAGCACTTAATCACCGTAGCAAAGATTTTCATTCACGCGCACTCCCCTAATGCTTCTAATATTACCAGCTCTTTGCAGCTCTTTTCTATTTATACCACCAATAAACACATTGTTGGAAATGGAGAGAGCGTATCACGCCAGAGGCTTTCTCCCTGTGAGAGACTTCATCAATTATTGCTGAAGGTTTTTTTTTTCATCCTTTGTACGTCACTGATGCTGTTGCACGAGGTGCTCGCCGCCACCTTGTGACCGAGCTCGGCTCCTCACCCTGCTGAATGAACACTTGAGGACCGTCTTCTCCATCTCGATGGATATCAAGCTGGTCATCAGGCTGGTCAGCGTGTCGTAGATAACAGGAGACAGGCTTGTCTGGTGAGCAGATGGAGAGGAAGTTCAAAATGCGAAAAAGGATGAGGTCGTGTAAAATAGATGTGCTCAATGAGCTGCATATTTGTTTGCAATGATTTGTGCTATTTTTTTGAAGGGATACTTGACTCATTGAGCCATTTTCAGCAGTAAAAAGTTTATATTTTGTCCAGAATGAATTTGATAACTTCATTTTTTTACTTTAAATACTAATTTTCCCACTTGTTGACTGAAGATGACATCACCTGTGCTGAGGAAGTGCGTAACGACTAGTGTTGTTCCGATACCGATACTGGTATCGGCGGAGGTGCCGATACTGCATTAAAACAGTGGTATCGGTATCGGTGACTACTCACAAGTAACATGCCGATACCATTAATTCCAACGCTAATATAGGATTTTGGATGCAGCATCTTGTGTCTTGCTCGTGCAAGACATTCACTAATATGAGAAATGTTCACTGCATGCCGATCTAAGATATCCTATTGGCCCTTGAATGCTCTGAACCAATGGCAGGACAGCTTTTTCATGTTGAGGAAAAAAAAAAAAACTCAAGTATTGGTATGGTATCGGTATCTGCTGATACTGCAAAGCTGGGTATCGGTATCGGGGGCCAAAAAACAGTATCGGAACAACACTAGTAACGACCAATCATGGCTCACCTGTTTCCTGGATTTGGTCAGCAAATTGAGCCATGATTGTTCATTACCTACTTCCTCAGCACAGGTGATGTCATCTTCAATCAACAGCAAGTGGGAAAATTAGTTTTTAAAAAGGTACTAATTGTACATGAAAGATAATGAAGTTACCAAACTCATTCTGGACAAAATGCGAACTTTTTGCTATTGTCACATGACCAAACCTAGAAAACAGGTCAGTTGTGATTGGTCCTTACCCGTTTCTGAGCACCTGTGATGTCATTTTCAGTTGACAGCAAATGGCAAAATGTGTTTGGTTTTTTTCATTAAAGGTATTAATTGTACATAGAAAAAATAATGACGTTAAGTCAAACATTAACTTTTTACTGCTGAAAATGGCTCAATGAGTCAAGTATCACTAAAGAGGAAGTCAACCTTAGACATTTCTTGACAATAATGTGTTATATATAACCTCAGACCTCAGTAGTCTAAACATGACATTATCATTAATATTACATATGTGGAATATGAGCTATGTAGCAGAATTTAGCCGTTTTTGTCCATCTCAGAGGGCGGCCATTTTGCCACTTGCTGTCTACTTACTATGACATCACAGTTGCTCAGGGCTCAGGCAACGACCAATCACAGATCACCTGTTTTCTGAAGCAGAGCTGTGATTGGTTGTTACCTGAGACCTGAGCAACCGTGATGTCATCTTCAGTCCACAGGAAGTGGCAAAATGGCTGCTTTCTGATACTGATAAAAACAGTTCCACTAACGCAATATGAACCCGAAGACCATATTTAGACTAGCGTGGCTGCATCATACATAAAATATGCAATACGGGTGGGGTGGGGGTGGGGGTTAGTCAAATTTTGGAATCTGGAATGTAATGTCCAACATGTCCTGAATTTTGTGAATATGTTGAAGTTGAAATAGTTTGACCTATTAGAGAAATACGGAAGGAGTAGAATGGGGAAAAAAATAACGAGGAAGCTTTGTCTTAACAAAAGGTGCTTCCACCTTGAACTCGACCATCAGCTGCTCCAAGTTGACGATGAGCTGCTGCACCCAGGGGTCGTTTGCCTCGTAGTCATTGAACTCCTCCTGTAAGTGACAGCGGAGGTTATGGAGGTTGATTCAAGGGAATTTGACATAAGATTGTATGACCTCCTCTATGTTGTGCGAGATGGACAGGAAGCCGCTGATCCAAGGTTTGACTTGAGGCTTTATAGCCGTCGTGTTCAGCTCAGTCAAGCCTCCCTAAGAAAGCAAAATCAAGCGTTGGAACACATACAGAGGTTTTAGAAGGTGCAATAATACAACTTTTTCATCAGAAATATTCCAGTCACGCTAAGATGCTCAATGCATGTTTTTGTGCCTCCAACCTGCAAAAGGTCCTTGAACTTTGTGGATGTGTTGACGAGGTCGGACAAGCAGCTCTCGATCTTGGCTCGGTCACCTGGACTGGCCCCCTGACTGAACAGCTTGGAGCAGTCGTTCTGCACACGGGATCCAAAAAGCAAGATTACGTGGAGGGATACCAAAACAACTTGAAACACATTATACGAGTGTTACCTCCAGGTTCCTTTTCAGAGTTGAGATGTTCTCACTGCACACCTCCGCGTTATTGAGAGTCACCTGACATTGACAAACGTCACAGTAAGTAAGCGCTAATCTTACTGAAATTCTTTAATATTGATTGTGTTCATGTATTATTACTTCCATGTCATTACTGCCCAGATGTTGATTTGTGTATCTGTGATTACAACATTATGTACTCAGGTTTTTAAGAGATGTTAAAAAGGGACGTTATCCTATGTTTGGGCCATCCAAAAGTTCTAATGACAAATAATGATTACTATGACAAGTGAACTGTATAACAACCTTAGGAAAATTACTACAAAAATATTGGCGGTAAATATATTTAGTTTTTGTAAGGGAACGCGAAATACAACTGGCTAGGTTTCATTAGTGTCGGGAAAAGCCAACAAATATTGCTTAATAGGAGATATCTTCTGTTGAAATGTCGCGATTTTCTAGAAATTCAAAATGGCGGCACAATCAACATTGGCGGGAAAATTCAATGACCTTTTCTAATATGAATAATAAACCCTAAACATCCCTTTGGTCCAAATAAATACCCAGAAACAACTAATGTTCAAATAATAGCTGTATACATTTAATTAAAATTTCAACATTTTTGAAAATTTCAAAATGGCACACAGAATAAAATAGCAGGAAAACAAAAAAAAAATATATATATATAAAAATAAAAAATAAATTCATTTATTTTCATCTATTGTATTTGATTAAAATAACAAATGTTCACCCTAGAAATTCCAAACTATTGCCAAGACAGGTTAATACATAATTTTTATAACAACTTCTAAGATCCACGATATAGATCTCACCAAAAAAGCGGCCTTGGCATTTTCAGCGCTGTCGATATTGAACTCCGTGTTGAACTTGCCCTGCTGTAAGCTGCTCTGCATCAGGCTGACCGCACTGCTGACGCCGCGCTGGATGTCCTGCAGTGTGGTGGCTGGGAAACCCTGCCTCAACTTGTTGTACAACACCTCCCTGGCAGGTCAGAGGAAGGGGGGCAAAAGCATGAGACCCTCCCAGCAAGTAAAATGACAAGCCACAGTTGATGAAAACTGTTTCAAAATGACTTACCTGAAGTCGGACTCGAGTAATGAGTTGGCGTGGTTGATCATTGCGCAAAGACAGTCGATGCTGGAACTGGACAGAGCTCGACTGATGCACTTCTTTACGATGTAGAAACAATCGTCCACCATGCTGGATGTCAGCTGACTTTTCTCATACGTGTCCATTGTAACAGCCTGGTGAGGGGAAAAAAAAAAAAAAAAAAAAGGAAAAAAAGTGTCCATTATAACAGCCTGGTAAGGAGGAAAAATAAAAGAAAGAAAAAAGAATAGTGTCCATTATAACAGCCTGGTAAGAAAAAAAATGAATAAATGGTACGCGATTTAAGTAATAAAATGCAATAAAATTTGTTTTCATAAAATTGTACATCTCTATGACAACACAATTACCCGTACTATAACATAAAGGAATCATTCGGCTCTTTAAAACGCACTTTGTTTAGCTCATTTCTCGAACGCTAATTAGCGCGCTACACACAGCACTTTTATCACTCAAAAGAATGGCTATTCATCCAAAAACGCTACAGGAATATATACAGATAAGCATATTAACATTACTCACAGGCAAATGCTCTTCCTACACTGGAGGGGGAAAAACAAAAAACAAAAAACAAAACAAAAAACCTTGTATTGGCAACTTTTTTCTTCAACTCTACTTGTATAATGTGGCTACAAGGGTGTATCTGAACGTGTGGAACCACACTGCCTCTAAGTGGCCAAATAGTGTACAACAGCACTCTCATTGTAGGCAAACACAAACAAGGGCAATACAGAATAAAATAAATAAATAAAATCGATTTTTTTGGGATATTTTAGATCGATTCTGAATCATAGTAAACGAGAATCTCCATTCTTATGTCAATTGATTTTTAAAAAAATGTTATTTTATTTTTAATAAAACAGAGTAGCGAACCTTGTTGACGGACTCCCTCATGTAGTACTCCTCCATTGGAATGTAGTAGCCGATCAGCTCCTGCATGTTCCTGCTCAGCACGCAATGTTTAAGCAGCTTCTCCACATTCTGGTGATGTTCTGACCGTCAAACACACACATCCATCCATCACTAAATTTGACATGACAAACATATGGACACATGCTCATGTATAACTTACCTGGTGTGACGCTCTGGTCGCCAACTTCAAAGTCGGCCATTATACGTCGCCGCAGAAAGCGCAAGTAAAGTTCTGCCCTGGCATTCATTAAAGTGACTTCTGCCAACACTGGGTCCAGCTCCCTGTTGGAGGCAGATTAAATAAGACCTACTAAGGTGTACTTAATATTATGGCTGTTGAGTGTAGACCAAAACATTACCTGGGCTCGATTCTCTCCCCAGGCATACTCTTCATCATGCTGCTCTGGACAATCTGAAACTACAGCAAGCATTCAGAAGGCGTTATAATAACAGCTCAATAATTATTATGCAAGTCGAAATGCCATTGAGATGCGTACTTTTCCGAGGTATCCTCTTTGCTGCATGAACTTGTCCACTATCTTCTGCGTCTGTTGGTCACATTCCTGCTGCAAGTGAGTGATGAGCGTGTAGAGGTGACCTGGCCCGTAATACGTCTCTACGATAGGTTGATGGGTCTCAACAACACGAGCAATGCCTGCAAATGAACAGGGTTGTTCCTCGGATATTTTTGCCAAGTCACACTTAAAAAAAAAAAAGACAGGTATACTTATAAAATTACATTGTACATTTATATGGATTTTCTGTGACTGCTTGTAGGTCTGTGCATTGCTCAAGATCGCAGCCTGCGATGTGACCTCAGCACGCCCTCCTCCTCCCATTGTGAACGTGTCATCATCTCGCAAATTTGAGAGTTTTAACGGCACAAATATCCAAGTTTTTTATCTTTCTCGTAAGTCTGCCGCTTTGTAATGTCGCAAATATTAGCGTTTTTTTTTTCTTCTTATAAATTTGTGACTTTTTTTTCCCTTGGAATATTACTGCCCTCTATAAAAAAATATATATAATTTTTTTTCTGCCAAATTTGCCAATTTATAATACTGCAAATAGCGTTTTTTTTTCTCTCACATATTTTTGAGTTTTTTTTCTCTGAATATTACCACCCTCTTTAAAAAAAAAAAAATTAAAACAAATTTCTTGCAAATTTGCCACTTTATAATGTCGCAAATATTAGCGTTTTTTTTTTCTCGTAAATTTGTGAGTTTTTTCTCTGAAAACTATCATCCTCTCTAAAAATATATATACATTTATGAGGGCTGCTCGATTATTAACAAAATATTAATCCCGATTATTTTTGGTAATAATCATGATTATTCAAACAATCCTATTTCTTGGGTACAAAACATATTTAATCATGTAAAAAATACTAAATTAATACTATTATTGTTTTAAGTTTCAAATAAAATTCTTTGAAACCCTAATTATGAAAGGTCCTTTTGGACGAAACTAAATTTATAATATTAATTTTTAAAATAAGAAACAAAGGTACAAATATATAAATTCAAGGATGGTTTCCTTGTATAAACAAACATTGTGCATTCCAGTTTACTTACTGTACACTTATAAATTACCATAGAACTGTTGTGACATTTAAATAATTTCAATTAATCTTTTTTTTTTTTTTTTTTTTTTTTTTAACGATTATGGCAATTTTGTAATCGTGGGGTGTAATAATTGAAATTGTAAATGAATTTCGATTAAATGCACAACCCTAATATTTACACAATTTTTTTCTGCCAAAATTGTCAATTTATAATATTGCAATTATTAGCCTTTTTTTCCCTCCTAAATTTTTGAGTTTTTTTTCTCAGATTATTACCGCCCTCTCTAAAGAAATATTTATACGATCTTTTTTGCCACTTTATAATATTGCAAATATTCAATTTTTTTTCTCATAAATTTGCGAGTTTTTTTTTTTTCACGGAATAAGATTGTTTGTCCTCGCAAATTTGCCACTTTATAATGTTGCAAATAGTTGATTTTTTTCCATATATTTGTGTTTTTTCTCTGAATTTTACCCCCTCTCTAAAAAGATACATATATTTATACATAGCCGCCATACTTTAGCAATTGTACAGCGTTATGACAATCCCTAACTGAAACATCACTCATGGTACTGAAGTGGTGAGCTGTAGCCTATTTAGCTGACTTTGGGCGTGAGGTGGGTTGGGTACACCCTGGACTGGTCGCCACTCAATCACAGGGCACATATAGACAATTTAAATGCAGATTAACACCTATGGACAAAGTTAGAAAATTGTCCAACCTGTCAACAAGCTTAGATTTTGCTGTTTACATAAACATCATCTCCTTAAAATCATTTATATAAGTCACAAAGGTACCTTGTCATGATATTAATTGTGTATACTCACCTTCAAGCAAAAGCGTCAGAGTGTCTGCAAATATGAGTGGAGCTCTTTTCTCGCCCAAATCTCCTCCTGTTGCTAAGAGCAGGTTCTCTTCCGCTTTGGATGCAAGCTGTGCGCGACAGCGTGTGTCAGTCATCCAATTCATACCCTCTGGCCACACATTTCAATTTCTCCGATTCCATACTGACCTGACTGCAGAGGTACTGTCCGAAGCGGGCGAGGCCCTGCTCGTGGAGGCCCAGCAGGGGGAAGATCTTGAAAAACCTCTCCACCTGTGCCAGGTCCACCGCTGCCACAGCTTCATCCAACTTGTCAGCTACAATGACCTTCAGTTTTTTCTCAGCCTCCTGCAGCAGGAGCAGACTGGCATCCACAGCGCTGCCTGTGTAAGAATTATGAGGGTTAGCGTTACAGAAAAACAAGAAATAAAAAATCTGTTCTGCCACAATTCTGTATTCCTTTTTGGAATGTGATTTAAGCAGAAAAAAAAAGGATTTTTATCCATCTCAGGGACGGCCATTTTGCCTCGTAATGTCATTTTCAGTCAAAACCAAGTGGCAAAATGGTCACCCCCTGAGTTGACTTGACGCTAGTATTTTACTAGAGTTAACAGAGTTTTTCGGCATACTTTCTTCTCCCTGCCTGCTCAGCTCAATGACTGACTGATCCAGAGAAAGGTATCTGTGGATGTGGGCAGCAGCCTGTTCATAATCTTCATTTTGCAGAGCTGTCTGAACGCCGTCCGTACAGAACTTCAGATCCAGGATGTCATCAGCACGCTGGATGACGTTATACAGCCGTGTCTATAAAATCATAAATCAATGTCATTAACATCTACTTTTAATCATTTAAAATTAGCCTGTTACTGATGTCTACAACACACACAAAATTGTGGTTATCTAAATAAATATAAATGTTAATTGAATGCTACAGATAATTTTGGCTATGGTAGTAGAAGTGCATACCTTAGCCAGGTCTAGCTGTCTGACTTTGCGGCTGACATTTTCTGCTAGGCTGCAGGTAAATGTGATCATGCCGGACAGCTGGTTGGCATCTCCTCCAATCAACTGTAGGTTGGGCCTGATTAAGCACAGAAACAACACATGCCATGTACATTTTCATGAAATTTTCTCATGTAAAAGAAGTCCAAGTGTCAATGTATTCTTTGGGCAGCTGAAAATTTTACCCCATCCTCTGGAGTGATAGCATCTTTGTGTGAATGGTTCCCTCCTGCCCCATCAGCCGGTCCAATTCAACCTCCACTGCTTTCTAAACCAAACCGAAGAAAAACAACCAAATCTGAGCAGCATCAAAAGGTAAATGTTACAATCAAGGTTAATTTGTTCTGTAACAATACATGTAATTCAAAACACTTCCTCGTTGAAATTAATCGATTTCAAGGCCCCAATAAACCACTAACAAATAATTTTTGTACCATAAAAAAGAAAACAGCACAGTATTGCTATGTATAAAACGTAAATTAATTAAATTATTGAATAGTTTCTTGAGTCCGTCTATATTGTTTTTCAATGTGTGTTAGCATTAAGCAAGTAGACTTAAGTTAGTTATGTCATTTGGTTGTTTAGAATTCAGTACACAGCGCTCAAATAGTTTGATCTATTTTTGTCCTCATTTTTGAAATATTGTTCACATTTGCCAAACTGCTGCTTCATGTTGTGGGGTTCACGTTAATCCACTACTGCACAAATGTAGGATGTTGAGTTGAAATGAGATGGACAAAATCCCACATGGTTCCATCGTTGTTAAGAGATATGTATACTGTACAGCTTGGATGGAAAATTACTTGATTGTGTACTTGACCAGACCTGTGATTAGCAAGTTGCTAGCACAGACTTGACACAAGACCTGAGACGCCACACAACGCTGCCTTTCCTCTGCATTGTCTCCAAAATATTACCATGAACGATCAAACAGTATTTGGTCTTATTTTTCGTGGTAAAATGAGTATGATAGCAAATCCGGAAGTTTACCTAACATAGCCGACTGTGAGTGTACACGTCAGGCGTTTTTGTCACTGTTTAAATGTCACTAATTGTCATGTTCTACGAACCTCTTCCAAGCAGAGTTGCTGATAAACTCTCTCCAGGTCGTCCAGTTCTGTGAGTGCCGAAATTGCGTCCATGCTTACAGCGGATAGATTTCCAGAATCGCATCTTTTCGTTGGGACGGAAACACTGTCAGCCATCTTCAACTACGTCCTCGGGATTATCCCCTGGTCGTCGTCTGTTAGGCGCGCATCTTACATTTGGCCGCTTTAGTTGCAGTACGTGCTTGAAATATGGTTAGACACAACCATTTGCTGTGCGAGGTATAAATTACAAACATAAAATTTGAACAATACCTTAATGTGACACTTTGGGGCAAAGTTTTTACCTGTAAGAATATATCAAGGGTAAAAACATGACATGAAATACGCATGCGCAGTGTGCAGGTGTACAGTATTATGTTTGTTGGTACACCCCACAGTGAACCATACTAGAACTTCATTTTAATTCCATAAAAGAAAAGAAACAGTTATACTGTACTTAAAAGCAACACAGTACAGTGGTCATGCTTAAAAAAAAAATAATATATATATATATATATATATATATATACAGCAGTCATGCTCCAAAACTTCAAAGTCCCTATGGCATAGGGACTTTGAAGTGTCGTTATGAATATTGCATAGGGCCTATGCAATATTCATAACGACAATCTACGCTTTTTCTCACTCTGAGAAGGCAGTGTGGATTAATGTCTCACTCAATAATGATGTGAATGTCAGTGAGAATGTTTGTGTATTTTCTGTGATGGACAGAATATGTAGAAAAAATTTAAATAAAAAAAAAATCTGTCGTTTGTATGTAGCGGTGTGTGTGTATATAACAGAGCTTAAAAGGGGAAAAAATCCAAGTATCCCAAATGATTTCAAAGCATGTTGGATTAAAAGCCAAGAGGACTGTTTAAATACCAATCGCATTTTAACCAGCATCTTTATTTGGTCGTTTTATGTTGTGAAGTTTGCTGTTCAGCTCCTGATTGGAGATCAGAAAGTACAGTAGAGTGAAAAGCATGAAAACACTGAAGAGTTGGATATAAGCATTCAAAGGTTCAGAGAATGTCATCTAAGATCAGGGATAAGGTCTTAAGATCATATATCAATTATCTATTATAGTGCATTTTAATTTCATCCTGAAATACAACCAGAAAGACAAAATAAAAAAATGTTTTTGTAAGTCAATGGTTTACATGGCGACTTTTTAGTCATTCCAACTGAAATTATTCCAAATGAAGATCTCTGCTCACCTGTTTACATTCCGAATGAAGTGTATACATGACGCTTGGTATGGGTTTAAAAAAAATAAATTATTGTTGGTGGTTAATCAAAGCCAGAGTTGCATGTTCTTGGCTGAGCAGCAGCAACTGTTTCTTTTCCTGCTCAAGCTCCTCCCACCTCTTCTTCTGCTCAGCCCTTTCTGCCTCCAGCTCTTCTCTTTGTCTCATCAAGTCTTTGGCTTCCTCCTGCTGTGCTCTCCTGAGTGACTCAATTTGCTCCTTCTCCATCGCGACCTCTCTGGCGTTGATGGCCCGCAGACTCTCGACAAGCGTCCTCTGATGTTCCAGAGCCTTGGCCTCCTCCCTCTGCGTCCTCCTCAATGCTTCGATCAATTCTCGCTCCCTTCTGAAAATGCGCCTCTCTGCTTTAGTTCCCTTTGAAAATTGGGCCACATCTGAAAGAAGATACATATCTTGGTAAAGCAGAAAAGAAAAAAGGAAGTGTAAAAATGATTTTTGGGACAGCCTATACATTAACCTTACCTGCAATTTCTTCCTCGTCCATTACCTCTACTGGACACGTGGACTCCTGATGAACACTGGAACTATGTGATAGTGTTTTGATTTTTGCTGGCTTGCCCGGTCGCTGATACGCATGTGGGTGGCTCTTTGACATGTGCCGATGCAGGTTGCTGGTCTTTCCTTCGGGGCACCTAATCCTCTTTTTGCAAATCAAACACTGAGCAACATTTGAACTGCCCGAAGTCTCAAAATGTTTCCAGATGGAACTACGGCGTTGGCATTTACTACTTGAACTGAGCACATTTTCGACCATGGCTTCTGCCTGTACTGCTCCCGCAGGTTCTCCTTGGTCTGCTCCTTGGATACGGTTTAACTCAGAATTGTGCACTTCATTCACAGTTTCACTTGATCGTGGGTTCACTTGCGGGTGGGTCTTTGCCATGTGTCGGTACAGGTTGTTGCTCTTGCCCTCAGAGCACATTATCTTCTTCTTGCAAATCAAACACTGAGCAGCATTCAAACTTCCCAAAGGCGCAAAATGTTTCCAGATTCTGTTGCGCCGGCTCGACAGACGTTCCTCCCCGACCACTTCTTGTACTACCTCTTCCGGCCTTTCTTTGACAGGCTTGTCTGCTTGTACAGCTACAAGGACGCCATTCATTGCAGAATCAATGTCATCTTCATTCACAGAGACGACGACACCATTTTCCTCCTCCAGTTCCACCACCACTTGAGAAGAAGAGTTAAGAAGATAGAGATGCGCTTAATATCACGGCTCACCTGTTGTCTGGATTTGGTCATGTGACATTCACAATGCAAGCTTGAGGGCACTATGACATTACTTTCAGTTGACAGCATGTGGAATGGCGAGATAAAATGTTAGTCACCTAACATGAATAAAAAGGGTGGATTAAGCTGCTAAATGAATGAACTCAATGGTCATAATACCGTGTTTGGATGAGTGGGGCACACAGAACATATATATTTCCACTATAAGTAGATTAATATTCTTATTCCACAAAGGCGATTTTATGCATAACTCAGAGAATGTTTTCCTTGATCTAATCTGCTATATCAGAATTAGACGACATTTTGCAGTTATGCAAAATCGGTGCTCAGCAAAATAAGGCATTACAGGTTATTTGGATTCAATGTTTAAAAGCGTTTTGTGACTTCTGTGGAGATTTCAATGGTGAGGAAATTCAGTGTATTGAAGCTATATTTAATGTAGATTAATTCGTAATTTAATAAACAATTTCCCACATCACGTCTGACACAGTGGTCAGTAACACAGGAGCCCCTCAGGGCACAGTGCTGGCTCCTGTTCTCTTCACCCTGTACACCTCGGACTTCTGCTACAACTCAGAGATGTGTCATGTTCAGAAGTACGCCGACGATACAGCCATCGTTGGGTGAATCCAGGACGACAGAGAGGAGGAGTATCGGAGACTGGCCAGAGACTTTGCTGCATGGTGCCACACCAACCACCTACAACTCAATACCTCTAAAACAAAGGAGCTGGTCATTGACTTTAGGAGATCCAGACCAGGACCGCAACCAGTCCTGCTAGAGGGAGCTGAGGTGGAGGTGATGGACAGTTACAAATACCTTGGGTTTGGCTGGATAATAAACTGGACTGGACAACACACCAGTCACCTGTACAGGAAGACACAAAGCAGGATGTACTTCCTGAGGAGACTGCGTTCTTTCAACATCTGGAGCAAACTTCTGAAGATGTTTTACCAGTCTGTGGTTGCCAGTGTCCTCTTTTACACCGTGCACTTCACTTCCACAAATATGGCACTTTACTGTATTTTAATTTATTTAATTCATTCTCCGGTGTAATAGCCGTATTTTTTGATTGAATGAATTTGTATTTTATTTTAATTATTATTAATTCAATATCTGGTGTAATAACCTTATTTATTGATTGATTGAATTTTTATTTTTTAGTTTATTTTTATTATTAATTCAATCTCTGGTGTAATAACATTATTAATTGATTGAATTATTTTTTCATTTTATTATCTGTTCTTATTGCTGCTGGACATGTAAATTTCCCAGAGGGAGCCATCACAAAGGGATCAATAAAGTCACGTCTAAGTCTTCAAATCCATTTGTTTAATGCCTTTCCTAATTTAAAATACCATCAGTCGGTAACCACAAGCGAATGTGAAATCATGAACTGAACGATTCAGCAACGAATCTTTCGAACGAGTCATTTCGTTGAACCGATTCTAAGGATTCAGTACCGTCAAAAGAAGTGGCGTTCAACTCATTTAGCGACCGGTACCTTGCGCTTCGCCAATTTCCATAGGCTGTTGTTCATGGTTGTAGACCATGGAGGTTTCCCGGCCTTCTCCTTTGGCAGCCATGACCGCCTCGGTTGGGTGATGTGTCCTTAGATGTCTCCACATTCCCGTGGTGCTACCTTGTTCGGGTTTAAATAGTGAGTTTCTACATAGGAGACACACAACCGAATCGGGGCCGACGTCATTAAAATAATCCCAAACGGAACTTCTTTTACGAGTCATGTTTCTCGTAAAACCTAAAATTTAGTCTGCTGTAACTGTTCGAACCGGTCGTTTAATGGAGACTCTTCTCGTGAAATGTGCAACGCAGCGAGTCAGCGACAGACTCCGTGGACTTCTTCTGTTAACTGTATGCTGACAGATAACATGAAAATGTCTCCGCTGCTCCCTAGTGGTCATGCAAATAACATACTAGTCCTGACAGATATGCTAAAAGAAAGTCCAAAACAAAACCAAAAAAAGTGCTGAAATGAGATGTTTGGAAAGTGTAGATGTGAATCTGCTGTTGCTAAGAGGGGTTGTCTGCTGGGTTGTTTTCCTAACCCACTTGCTGGGTAGGTGTGGATTTTGAGCAGATTGACCTACTTTTACCCAAGGTCGAGTATTCAGCAGACTGGGTTGAAGAATGGTTTTGGTGGGTTGAGCAACTGAAGCGAGTCGCGATTTCGGACAGTTAAGCAAATTTAACATAATATTCTTCAGAAACATTGGTGGAAACTGGATTGGCTCAGTGGTCAACACCGCTGTACTTGTGTCCAACAGTCATTTCTTTTCCAAGCTTCCAACATGCTAACTAGTGACAGTGGAGAGGAGCAGACAGAAGTGGAAATACTTAAATGAATACAACTGTATTTATTAAAGGTCTTTCAGATGAGCAGCTCCCCGAGTTAAACACAACACACACTGTGCCTATAGAGGCATGGTCTGTAATGAATTAAAAAACAAAACAAAAACAATACTAAAATAAACAAGTAATAAATATTACAACTTCAACAGAAATTCACAGACTGACAAAAGGGAACAGATTAAACAAATTATTTTCCACACCAAAACATAAATAAACAATCTTCCTTATACAAACGTTAAATTATGTTGCAGTGCACCAGCTAGTAGAGAAAGCGCAGTGTGTTAAATAATTTTACAGTATCAATGCAAAAAAGATAAGCTAAATCAGATGTCTGGAATGTCTTTTTTTAACTACTGAAAGGACCTTGAGCACCATGCAGCTGGGAAATATGACGTTCATCATGTAAACTGAATTTAAAGTACAGCAATGCACTGTTGGGGTAGTTTGGTCAAAAAGTATAAGCGTTTACAGAGCCTGAGTTGGTTGAAAAAAAGGGGTTATTGATAACATTAAGAATACTAAATTAATGCTATCAGTGAGTGATTCTTGTACGACAATTATGACATCATCCAAAGGTTAAATTCCAGGGTGTATTTGAGGCATCAATTAATATCTTTTTGCAACCAACAAAAACACTTTTAAAAGGACAACAAATGTAAACAACTGAGATTCACCCCATAAAGGTCATCTAAAACCAACCTAAAATTTCGCTCCTTGGTAGATTTGATGGGCTTCGTTTCGGCTGGTGCAAGATTAAGTTTTGAAGCAAGAAAATATATGAGCTACTTGGCTCCTTAAATTTAGAGTAAACAATGTGAAACAGATCCCTGCTTGCCAAATGGGTTGTACGACCAAATAGCTTCTTGTTATTTTTAACCACAATCTGATGGAATTAGGATGTTTTCAAGCATGTGGTTGCTGCCGGGAAAGTGTGATTTCCCGACCATTGCTGAAACATCCGCTGTTTTGTGAAGGAGACCGCAAATTGTTTACAGCCTCTTTTGTCTGGTGGGTTTAAGTCATATCGACTGAGAACATAAATCTACCTTGAAATATTTTTTCCTACATAGCTTATTCAACACCGCCCCTTGTGTTACAGATCTATTGACATTTTCTATTCTGTTCGGGATCATTGGTGAGCTGGAGCCAGCCAATTGCAGGGCACATATACACAAACATCTTCCCATTCATAACTACGAGAAGTTTAGAGTCTTGTATTTTGTAAAGTAGGATAACTACACACAGGAAAGCCTGAGTCGAGAACCTCTTAACCGTGAGGAAGATGCACTAGTCAAATGTTCCAACGTTCCACCCAAAACTGGCATATAAATTGAATACACATTCAAAATGTTCTGCCACTGGAACATCAGTAGAATTCTGCCATTGTCACAAACACAAATTTGTTAGTCAAATCACAGCAACACTTTCAAATAAGGTGCCCTTGGACTTGGATTCACAATATTTTTTCAAATAAACACACCAATGTCAACAACAAAGAAAAAAAAATAGCCCAAGTGTTTACAGGTATTATCTCGAAAATAAAATGTTTTTTTTCTTCAACAGAGAAACCAAATAAGTGAAGAACGCCCTCGTATTTTTCAAGCAAAACATTCTGGAAAAAAAACCCCAAAAACCTCCAAGTAGTCATGTATTGTAAAACTGCGGCGTAAGTGAAAACATTCAGGCCCAGTTCTATCAGACGTGTTTAGTAGTAGCACTCTTAAAATACATTACTCTCAACATGTTAGCAGTATTGGGGCTTTCACTGAATATTTTAGGATGAACCCAAAGTGCACTATAACCTTTACAGGGGATCGTGATGTCACCTTCTCTAAAATTTAATGTATGTCCAACATGCCAATGTTTCAGTACTGCCCTCGGGCTCGCATTGGGAATGTCACAGCTCACCTCTTCTGGATTTGCACACGTGACATGTAGACATTTCCGCTATATTGCTATATTGCGGCGGTGGGCCTTAGAGAACAGTGAGTTGTGATGAACTGAAATACTGGACAGTTGTACAAGTGCGTTCAAAAGTTTAGAGGTCAAATTAAAGGGATACTTGGCTCATGGAGCCATTTTCAGCAGTAAAAAGTTAATATTTTGTCTATAATTAATGTGATAACTTCATTATTTTTCATGTACAATTAATACCTTTAAAAAAAAATTTCCCACTTGCTGTCGACTGAAGATGACATCACCTGTGCTAACGACCAATCATGGCTCAGTTTGCTGACCAAATCCAGAAAACAGGTGATGTCATCTTCAGTTCACAGCAAGGTGGGAAAATTAGTTTTTTAAAGTTATTAAGTGTGCAAGAAAAAAAACAAGTTATTAAATTAATTCTGGACAAAATATAAACTTTTGATTGCTGAAAATGGCTCAATGAGTCAAATATCCCTTTAAATTCACTTGCTGTGAAGATTATAAGGCAATTTAGGTCCATTGTGAAATTCCACCCAAACTTTTTAGTGTGTCGTGTTTGATGATTAGTTCTTATTTCTCTGCAGAGCCTCACACAGGTTGTGGTTGGGATCGGGCTCTTTACTCATGATCTCAACACACTCCCACTCTCCGCTACAGCTGGACCGCTTCACGGCTTCCACGACCGTCTGTACGTACAGACCATCCTCGAAGGTGGGTGCCATGGCAACCGGCCCGCGCGCCCACAACCTGCGCTCCTGGTGCGCCTGGAAGGACTGTCTCAAGGCCTTGACCATGGCGCCCAACCCCAGCAGGTGGGGCAAAGGTACGTCTTTCGCGTCGGGTCCAGCCCGGCCGCCGTTGCCAAGCAACAGCTCCTCGCGTTTGCTTCTGTTGCGCTGACCGTACAGTTCCGTCCCCCTGGCCACCAATCTCCCCGTGGATCCGACCACCATCACCTCATGCAAAAAGCAACCCGGCATGTTGAAATTGAGCGTCACGGTGCAGCACACGCCGCCCGAGCACGGCCCCATCAACATTTGGAAGAAGCAAAAGTCGTCGCTGGTGACCCGGCGGATGCCTCGGATTTGGTCATTTTGCTGTACGAAGGTGCGCAGCAGGCCGTGAACGCGCTGCGCCCGCGCCCCGGTCAGGTAACTTAAAAGGTCGATGATGGCCGAGCCCACCGTGTGCAGGCCCCCGCCTCCCATCAGGTCCTCACAAGTCCAGCCATACGACTGGTCCAGGAGGCTGGGGCCGTACACGCGCACGTCACATACCTGCACATCCCCCACATAGCCTTCGACCAGCAGCTGCCTCATCGCCGCAAACGTGGGAATGAATCGCAGTGTGTTACCCATTATGCTGAGCAGCTGGGGGTAATACCTGGCTGCGTTCACCATCTGAAAAGAATCCACAGCCGTCGCAGCTTTCTCGCTGACGACGTTCTTACCTATGCCTGCAGAGAGACAAAGGGAAAGTGTATTATTTGGATAATAAACAACAAAAGCAAATAAATTACAATTCACAGGGAATGCAGTGTCAAAGTGGAGTTAGCAATCAAGTATGACTAAATTAGTAAAATGTTCAACTTCCTGCTACGTGAGTTGTGGTGTCATGATAAAGACACAGGCAAGGATTGGTAGCCATGGTGGGTGGGATACACTCAGCCAGGAAGTTGCCACTATAAGAGGAAGCTGAGGTCAACACTCAGGAATTCAATTAGAAAACTAGATAGCACTACTTCATATTGAGCATGCTGATCAAACTAGCCAACCCTGTTTTCCCATGACGTGACCGAATCACGACAACTCGACTGCTGTTCAAAAAAAGTCCTGTGTGTGCTTCTGACCTCTTACCCAGTGCTTTGACAGCAATCTGCCGCGTCATTGAGGGTGGAATATAGATGCAAACAAGGTCAACATCTTGGTGTAGCAGGACGTCATCAGATCGACTCGTGTGAAACGGGATACCGAGCTCCTTTGCCAGGCTGCGCGCTTCCTCTTCGCTCCTCCCCCAGAGCGCATGGACCTCGAAGCCCTCAGCTTTCAGCATAGGGACCAGCACCCGGGCTGTGCTTCCTGTCCCAAACACGCCGACTCCCGGCAGCATGACGGCGCCGCTTGCAGCAGCCTTACGTCGAAATCATGGTGATGCTCAGATACATCCTGACTGAAAATTCAACAATCTTTTCTGGTGTCTGGAAGAGAGACCGTCCCCCTAAAAATCACAACAACAACAAAAAAAGACAACTAATACAATTTTATTTTCCCCATAAATAACCAAATTTGATGGACAAGTGGTCATCACTTCTGCCCTATACTAGATTATACAAGTAGTTACCCTGAAATGATGCCCTGTAAACTGTGCAGATTGAATAAAGACCCCAAGTCATGATATGAGCAAATACAATAGTGTGTTTCATCTACAGTTTTTTTTTGTTTTTTGTAGTTCAGTTCAAACCTGTCAACTCTAAATGTAAAGCCATTTGGAACGTGGTAGGATCACCTGACAACAATGTTGTTCTTTGTGAGAGGCTTAACTGAAACCTCCCTAAGCCTTTCGCATAAACTGCTCTATTTTGGTTGTGTTATGAGGAGGAAAAACAGGTTTCATCTTATTAAACTTAGAATAAGTAATGTTAGGCTAGCTCTGTTTGTGTTGCTTTGCTACCAGCCATATACGCCACATAGTAATCAACAACGATCTCTATTTTTACACGAATAACTAAACGTGAACGTGGCAAAACATTTTAATGATTAATCATTAACCACTGATAAGACAGACATCATACACAGAAGACTCAGTGTGCATTGTGATAAGGTTTGCTAGCACGTTTTCCAGCTAACAAGCTAGCCGTGACAAAGACATGTGTCAAACAGCCGAGGAGAAAAGTTAAGACTGAACTGTTAAAATACGTAGTCCCTACATGTTAAATTATATGAAAAAATAAATAAATACATACATAAACACAGAGAACGTTTGCTACCTACTGTATTTAGGCAAGCGAGTTCCTCAACAACAGCAGCAAGTGCTCAGCCGGGCGCTGCCCAGTTGCTAATGGTAACTTCAGCATAGACGATGGAAGTGGGTGTTCAACCAGAGATGTTCAAAAAATAAGGAGATGCTCGAAAAGGCGAAACTGCGAACACGTCTACAATTAAATACAATTTGCACATTATTAATCCGTTTATTGAATTAATGGCAGAAAATTAATGTGTTCGATACAATTCTAGGTTTTGTTCACTAGTGTGTCAACCTTCAGTTCACCACTGCGGTCAAGCCAGCCGCCACTCGAAAAGACGAAGTCAAGCCAGACGCCCCAACGATTGTTAATACTGTGCATTACGGTAACATGCCGACGTGCCCCTGCACTGGCCACCTTCAAAATAAAAGCTGCTCAACACCTGGTTTAGGGTTTAAAATAAAGAATCATAAAAAAATAACGGTTTGTTATTCCAGAACCAGACCAGTTCTAAGGGACACTACACCACCCCAGGTATCCAGCCAAAGTACTTTCAACAAAATCTGATGTTGCATTTCAAAATAAAACTCATTTGAACATTGCAATCTCGACTATAATCCCTGATTGAAAAAAATCATTAAAAATTCATGGTTTGTTATCCCAGGACCAGACCAGTTCTAAGGGACACGACACCATCCCAGGTATCCAGCCAAAGTACTTTGAACAAAATCTGATGTTGCATTTCAAAATAAAACTCATTTGAACATTGCAATCTCGACTATAATCCCTGATTTAAAAAAATCATTAAAAATTCATGGTTTGTTATCCCAGGACCAGACCAGTTCTAGGGGACACTACACCACCCCAGGTATCCAACCAAAGTACTTTGAACAAAATCTGATGTTGCATTTCAAAATAAAACTCATTTGAAAAGTTACATCTCGACTATAATCCCTGATTTCAAAAAATCATTAAAAATTCATGGTTTGTTATCCCAGGACCAGACCAGTTCTAAGGGACACGACACCATCCCAGGTATCCAGCCAAAGTACTTTGAACAAAATCTGATGTTGCATTTCAAAATAAAACTCATTTGAAAAATAAAATCTAGACTATTAGTGCTGATTTAAAAAAATCATTAAAAATTCATGGTTTGTTATCCCAGGACCAGACCAGTTCTGATGGACACTACAGCACCCCAGGTATCCAGCCAAAGTACTTTGAACAAAATCTGATGTTGCATTTCAAAATAAAACCCATTTGAAAATTTAAATCTCGACTATTATTGTTGATTTCAAAAAATCATTAAAAATTCATGGTTTGTTATCCCAGGAACAGACCAGTTCTAAGGGACACTACACCATCCCAGGTATCCAGCCAAAGTACTTTGAACAAAATCTGATGTTGCATTTCAAAATAAAACTCATTTGAAAATTGAAATCTCGACATTAATCCCTGATTTCAAAAAATCATTAAAAATCCATGGTTTGTTATCCCAGGACCAGACCAGTTCTAAGGGACACGACACCATCCCAGGTATCCAGCCAAAGTACTTTGAACAAAATCTGATGTTGCATTTCAAAATAAAACTCATTTGAACATTGCAATCTCGACTATAATCCCTGATTTCAAAAAATCATTAAAAATTCATGGTTTGTCATCCCAGGACCAGACCAGTTCTAGGGGACACTACACCACCCCAGGTATCCAACCAAAGTACTTTGAACAAAATCTGATGTTGCATTTCAAAATTTTTGAAATCAGCAATAATAGTCGAGATTTAAATTTTCAAATGAGTTTTATTTTGAAATGCAACATCAGATTTTGTTCAAAGTAGTTTGGCTGGATACCTGGGGTGCTGTAGTGTCCATCAGAACTGGTCAGGTCCTGGGATAACAAACCATGAATTTTTAATGATTTTTTGAAATCTGGGATTATAGTTGAGATTAAAATTTTCAAATGAGTTTTATTATGAAATGCAACATCAGATTTTGTTCAAAGTAGTTTGGCTGGATACCTTGGGTGCTGTAGTGTCCCTTAGAACTGGTCTGGTCCTGGGATAACAAACCATGAATTTTTAATGATTTTTTTAAATCAGGGATTAATGTCGGAAAATAAATTTTTCAAAACAGTTTTATTTTGAAATGCAACATCAGATTTTGTTGAAAGTACTTTGGTTGGATACCTGGGGTGGTGTAGTGTCCCTCAGAACTGGTCTGGTTCTGGAATAACAAACCGTTGTTTTTTTTATGATTCTTTATTTTAAACCATAAACCAGGTGTTGCTCAGCTTTTATTTTGAAGGTGGCCAACGCAGGGGCACGTCGGCACGTTACCGTAATGCACAGTATTAACAATCGTTGGGGCGGCTGGCTTGACTTCGTCTTTTCGAGTGGCGGCTGGCCTGACCGCAGTGTTTCACTGCAAGTACGTATAACAAAAAACTCTTAAAACAAAAAACACAACCCATGTTAAATCATTTTAATGCAAGGTTGTAATAAAGATTTTTAGACAGACATAACTGTATATTTTCTTCTTAATCTTGATTTTAAATTATTCAATGTAAAATAAACATAAATTCATTATTTGCATGAAACATTTTTTTTTTCTGGAGTCACATTGTAGTTTGGTCATGTGCAGTACAATATTGAACTATAAAATGCTTTTTAAAAATAATATTAAAATCTCCAAATTTACAACAATGCAAAAGTGATTGAAATAAAGATTATTAACACAAATTTATATTCAGCTCATGAGTAAAATTGATTATATTTATTTTTAGAGAAAAAAAGAACAGCTCACAAGTGACTAGTTATGTTTAGTACAACCCACTGTGTGGGTCATTTGGTCCTTGGGGGTTGGCCTACCTGATACCCGCTGGCATCATGTTGGTGACCCCTGTCCACCCAAACATTAGTTTATCTTAGGGTCAGTGCATCATCAGCAGGTTGCAAGAGCAAGAGAGAGACTAGAAGAGTTACAGAAAAGCATAGAAGTGTATGTCTACGAAAATGAAAAACAACTGTTATTCAGCTCCTTGTGAGAGAAGAGCAAGTTATCCAAAAAGTACTGAAATGTTGAGCAGTTTGGCGTGCACTCAAAAGTTTAGAGATAGGTTAACCTGTAAATGGTGACATATTGCCTCTAAAATCATCTGGGAGACTTACATTTTTCATCTATTTGCGCATGTGTGACCAGTAAATTTGCTGATTTTCTATGATTCTTGATTTTTTATTTTTTTTGCTGACAAACTTCTGTTTCACACTTCCGCCCATTGATCAATAATATAGTGAAAATGAGTGGAAATTTGGTTATGTATTTGGCAATCCGATTTACTGTGTACGACACAAAATTTTATACTAAAAATTTCAGGTTAAAACAAAGTTAGTCTAGTCTCCTGTTATAACTAGTGCATTTTATGTTCAAATTCAGCTTGACATTTCAAACGAAAGCCAAATATTCTTCACTTTATATCAGTGTTTTCCAACCCTGGTCATCAGGGCACACTATCCAGCCTGTTTTCCATGTCTTTCTATTTGCAACGCAGGTGATTCCAAAGAAAGCTCATTAGCAAGCTCTGGAGAAGCCTGATAACGATCCTCACCTGCGTTGGAATCGGGAGACATGGAAAACAGGCTGGATAGTGTGCCTCGAGGACCAGGGTTGGGAAACGCTGCTTTATGACTTCTAATGTCAAATGCATGCAATACCCCAAAGTGACTAGTGGTGGCGGTAGCTTTCTGTTAGTCGTGGTCATGAAGCGCAAAGCATTGTGGGATTTTTAGTCCTAAATGGCGGGCTGATGTGTTGACGTCCTACCGAAAAAAAAAAAAAAGTACGTGTTTTCTTCTTTTAACAAAACACCATCTTCGAATATAGTACACCGGTAGGTTTTACTGGCGCTTCGTTCAGATAAAATCGCATGAATTTAAACTCCGGTATAACAAAAATTTCGCCACGTTCGCTGGAAAATAAACAGGAAGTTGTTAGCGTTGTGGGACGTGTAGTTCCGGCTACAGGCCGCTGAAGAAGATAGCGCACACAATAAAGAAAGTCCAATAAAAGCGACTTAATTGGACGTGCTGATTGACTTCGAGGGCTACAGGAATCGGTATTAACATGCCTGGATTCACCTGCTGTGTCCCCGGCTGCTACAGCAATTCGCATCGCGACCGGGACCTGCGCTTCTACACATTTCCGAAGGACACCACGCTCCGAGAGCTGTGGCTGAGGAACATCTCCCGGGCCGGGGTCAGCGGCTGTTTCAGCACCTTCCAGCCTACCACAGGGCACCGGGTTTGCAGTGTGCACTTCGTGGGCGGCAGGAAAACCTACAGCATCCGTGTGCCGTCGCTTTTCCCCCTTAGGGGTGTGAACGAGCGCAGGAGTCGGCGGGGCAGAGGTAAGAAGTTGTCCACGACGACGGCGGCGGCGGCGGCGGCTGCAGTCCCCGCCGGAGCCACAACCGGGGTCGTCATCAACACCGTGCTGGGGAACACGGCCGAGGGCGCGGAGGCCAACGCCGGTGGCGAGGCCAACGACGACAGCATCACGGTGGTACAGATCGGCCAAAACGGAGAATATCTGGGTACCGCGCGGCTGCCCGTGGCGACGGACGCGCCCGTCGGCGCTTCCACCGAATTCACCGCCGTCGTCGCGGACAGCCCCCCCTCGGCGGAGGCGCAGCAGGCGGTCGTGCAGTACGTCAGCGTGACCAGCAGCCCGTTGGACCACTCGTACTCGCTGACCACCGGCACCACATCGGCCGAGTTGCTGCGCAAACTCAACGAGCAGCGAGACATCATCGCCCTCATGGAGGTGAAGATGAAGGAGATGAAGGCCACCATCCGCCAGCTGCGGGTGATGGAGGCCAAGCTGCAGGAGGAGGTGCGGGAGCGGGACCGGTTGCTGGGCGGCCAACCGGTGCATCTGAACGTCAACAAGAAAATCTAGAGACAGAGGGTGGCAGACGAACTGATGGAGAGTCAGCCTTTGTACAAAAATGTATTTTCAATAACTGCAAAGCTGATTTTCGTAGACCTGATTGTGTATAAAGAAAGCTGTAGTTATGTAACTGGTAGTGTCACATGGAAAGCAGTTTGAGCATTTTATTCAATATACAGTTGAAGGTTCATGCACTAGTATGTTCTTTGTCTTCATTGATAAGACAATTCAGTGCACTAGTTGAATGACTAGATCTTATTATTGAGCATTTTGGTGCTACTAGGATCCAGGAGGCAACTATAGTGCATGGCACATACTAATTGGGCCTAGTATGTTTCTAGTTTAGCACAGTAAATTACTAATAAGGTTTAGTTGCAGGCCAAAGTGGCATGAGTACTGGGACGTCTAGTGTGCTGAAATGCTAGTACTTACTAGTACATGGTCAAATACAGTACAATAAATGCTTAAACATCACTCCATAGTGTCAGTCATGATCTTTAACAGCTATTTAATCGTCTTTACAGTCATTGTTTCCATAGCCTAGCAAGTTAGACCAACTTAAAAATTGAAAGTTGGTGAGGAATATTTTTGTTCAGATGTTAATTTTCTTGTGAGTGACTCGAAATTAGAAGTGTTTGGCGATAGATTAGTGTGCCGATCAATAGTGGTGGCTAAACACTTCATGTGGCATTTAGGCAGGCTTTTTCCAAACTTCAAAACTTGGTTCCTCTTTGGGACTATATTAAACTGTACATCTTATATGTTGACATGGACTTTACATATATGTCATGGAAAAGAACAAGCATATAATGTATTACAACAAACTTGGTGTGCCTGAACAATAAAATATTTGACAGCATTTACTATAATAACTTTGGATCCACTAAAAACTAACCGATGACCTATTTGGGAAACTGCCTCAAAGCAACGATCACATATCACAGTCCCCTTTCAATAGATTTTTTTTATTTTTTATTTTTATTCCTGTTTGTGATATTAATATAGAAAAAAAGACGATGCCTATTGCATTAACTTTCCTTCCATTGCGGATGTCAAGACCACAACAGACTTTGCAACATGTTAACATTCTGCTTATGTCTTTCATAAGTGCTTGTTTTTTGTGCGAATGATGCATTTAACATCGCTGTTTATGCTGGGGTGTTTCTCAACTCGCACAATTTTACTGGTGGCTGCGTCACATGTGCACAATATGTTAAAGACATTTCTAATCTTTGGACGGATGGTTGTGTCATTAAACGACATTTTGAAGTACATTTCTTGTTTGACTTATTTCTGCTCATCCGCAAGCTATTAAATCACAAACCTACTCATGAACTGAGCTGAAGCTTTTCATAATAGGTTATAAAGAAGAAGCCTGTATTAGTAATATTTTCTTCCTTTCTGTGTATTCCGATATGATCGTTTTCATCAAGTGTAGCAATTTTGAGGTGGCTCTCCTTTGCCCAAGTTGGCCACAAGACTACAAGTTGCACCATTGTTTCCTCCCTCTAGATGGCACTTACGGAAAGAACTGTCTCATCGCCGCTCTTTTCTCAACGATTGAGTCTTCATTTAGAATAAAGTATTGTGACCCTTAGTGTTGATATGAACACCGAATAATGACAATAATAATTATAATGATGTCAAGGGTAAGGGTGAATAAATTGATGGTGAGTACTCCACAGAGTGAGGACCCAAACGATAATCTCATCTGGATTTTTTCCTGCTTCTGTGTTACATAATGCTTTAATCCAGTACTGTCAATCAAACTTACACAACTATCTTTCTTTTTTTTTTTTTAATGATGCCATTATTACAACACAAGCCTCTGCGTTCAGACTGTTTGCCTACCTGTAGAAAATCACAGCATCAAAATTTCCACTTTGTGGGCAGGAAGAAGAAAGAAACTTAATAAAATCTTAAATCAGTAGATGCTATATTTAAACACATATTTCTGTCTTTTTCTATTTTTGGTATAATTCCTTGGTTCTAAAATAGGGTAGAGTATAAGCCCCAAAAAGTTATAAATAGGAAGCTACAAGTAATGCGTGTCTGGTGTGTGATGGGAGCAGTTTCTCTCTCTCTCTCTCTCTCTCTCTCTCTCTCTCTCTCTCTCTCTCTCTCTCTCTCTCTCTCTCTCTCTCTCTCTCTCTGGACATGTTATATGTTATCTTGTATTATGTTTAATTTGGGGAACATTTGTAAAATTCTGGGAAATAGACTTATGTTTAAGTACTGACCTTTTGGAAATTAAGTTATTGAAATTAACAAATAAGCACGTCCACCTCCCAGTTCTGAGGACTCCGGTTCGAGTCCAGGCTCCGGCCTTCCTGGGTGGAGTTTGCATGTTCTCCCCATGCCCGCGTGGGTCTTCTCCGGGTACTCCGGTCTCCTCCCACATTCCAAAGACATGCATGGCAGGTTAATTGGGTGCTCCGAATTGTTCCTAGGTGTGCTTGTGAGTGAGTTTGTCTCTGTGTGCCCTGTGATTGGCTGGCAACCAGTCCAGGGTGTCCCCCGCCTACTGCCCAGAGCCAGCTGAGATAGGCGCCAGCACCCCCCGCGACCCTTGTGACGAATAAGCGGTCAAGAAAATGGATGGATGGATGGAAATTAACAAATATGTTTTAAGCACTATCGGACATCTTTGTGCTACAACAACACGTCCTGTTCGCCACTCAATGCTCAATATGGTAATTTTTTTTTCATTGTAAAGACTCTTACTTACAATTTTTTTTTTATCCTCTGTGAAGAACAACTATTATATGCTGTCGCTTACAGAGTAGTTTTGGCCAGCTTCCATTTATATCCATATGTTTGGTTGTATTATACTGCCCCCCGGTGGCCAAAGTGTGAATACCAGAAGGAAAAGTACAATGTCCTTTGAATTGAAGCAAAAAACAACAGTTTTTTTTATTTGTTTTATTTTTTTACATTCTATTTAATTATGCCATTGTTGTATGTTTTTGTAAAGTAAAGAGTCAAAACAAAACAAAACGTAACCTTTTTTTTATTTTTATTTTAATTTTATTTTTCAATCTGGTGGGGTGTTTTGAATGGATTAATGACATTTCAGTTCATTTCAGTGGGAAAAGACGATTTGTAAAAGCAAAAGTGTTTGTTTGTTTTTTTTAAATGAAGGTGCTCAGAGCAAATTAAGCTCTTATCTCAAGGCAGAGATGACTTGACTTGACTTGACTTTACTACACTTTCGGATACAAGCCTCAACAGATTGTATAGTGGCAATACCCTTACGTTTGAGTTTGAACTGTCACATTTTAAGTACATGCGTATGCTTGATGATTTTGTCTCTTAGCAGATTAAAAAAAAAACAAAAAAAACTATCTAAAACAAAAAAAGCCTAAAATAAAATCAGCTCAAATACTGTGAGCCTTCCAACACAGCAATATACTTCATTAATGTGTCTTAAGTATATCTACAAGGTGACAATGTGAAACGCATCTGCCAAACAAATAAACAGCTGCTGCCAAAGTAGCTTCCATGAGTATGTATTGATTCAGGCCAGCCGCTTCAGACACAGACAGATTAGTCTTCAGTTAATGGTTGTATTAAACCGCAGATTAACAATGGGCTCCCATTCCTCTTCTGTCAGTATACAGATGTGAACCAGGATTTACACTAATGCACAGTGTGAGCCATCTGTAGGAGGGTGTAGCACATGATTTGAAGGCCAAGGGGTAGAGGAAGAGGATGTCAAGCCCAGGTAAAAGGAATAGGATTCATCATCTTAAAGGGGAAGTCAACAAAAAGAAATGTTCTTGACAATAACATGTTCGATGCAGCCCCACTAGTCTAAATACGGTATTCTGGCTAATATTGTGTTCGTGGAATATGAGTCAAGCAGCAAAATCCAGCAGTTTTTGTCAGTATCAGAAGACAGCCATTTTGCCACTTGTTGTCGAGCGAAAATGACATCACGGTTGCTCAGGTCTCAACCAATTACAACTCAGCGTCAGAAAACAGGTGAGGATTTTTGAAGTCTTTTTTTTTTTTTTTTTTTTTTTTTTTAATCTTTTTTAAAACAACTGGCAGGGTTGTTAACTCTCTTCTCTGTGGGCTGTCAAATTTAGATTATTATTATTTTTTTTTTTAATTTTCACTTTTTTGTCTTTTTTTGTCAAATAACTTAAGATCAGCACATTGTGTCTTTCCGTGACCCCCACATGGATTTGTTCTACTTTCAAAGGATGCTCTGCTGTCAAGTCTCAGGTGGTCTACATTCTCTCATCTGCATTGGGACACCATCTGTTCATACGAAAAACAAAACAACACACTCATATTCATGTCTCCATTTTACATCTGTATGTCATGCTTGTGAAAGAAGGATTCTGTTACAGGTCAGTGTTTGTTAGACACATTATTACGGTGTCTCATTATTTGTGTGTCAATAAAGGTTTGAAATACTAAACGCCGGAAATTAGAATGCTTTAATCCAGTGTGCTGTGTTGGGATGTGTTGGTCCAACCCTCTTGTGACGCGTGTGTGCTCACACACACAGCACGCACACACACACACACACACACACACACACGCACACACACACACACACACACACACACACACACACACACACACACACACACACACACACACACACACACACACACACACACACACTAATCCATCAGGCTTGTGCCTCTGTGTGTTCTGTACTTTTACAATCTCATGAATTCCCAACGGATGGTGGCAGGACGCTTCACATGTTGCGGATTTTCATCCATCAGCAGCATCACATCATAGCCTCTGTGTCGGAGGAGGGACGCAGCTCCGTGGGACTCTGCTGAGCCCAATGATGAAGTCCCGGGCAGGCGTCACAGCTCTACTGCTGCCCATCGCCTTCTCCATCAGTAAGCTTGGTTCTGTTTGATCCGTGTGTCAAGTTTCCAGAACGTTGTTGCAGTTTTGTTCCATTTTGAGTGTTGTTTCATGTTCCTATTTGGGTCTTGTGTTCAGATGAACATTCTTTTGTTCATAAAACTCAGAAAGGGATATGGCATGAGTGAAATGCTAAAGAAAAACAAATGGCATCTATATAATCCTTTATACGTAAATACTGTGTGTGTTTGTACAATTTCACATTGTGAATGTTTCCCATAATTTTAGATTGAATGGCGCAGTATGTTAATAGTCACTCCCAGAGATTTTCATTGAATCAACCCCCTTTGCTCCTGGCTGTTTTACTGGATTTTGACTGATTTTGCAAGGCCCACAGAATATTGTGTTCTATTGCTATAAAAACATGGAACCTAAGAAAGATTAAAGTCTCTTATTTTATCAGGAAGAAAAAGCATATTTCTATCTGTTTATAATCTCAGTTTCATCATTATTCACAAATCTGCTTAGAATTGTGGAGAAACAGCTTGTTTTCATCATTGCCCTGGTTGATCTATTATACTCTACTGTCACCTACTGGCTGTTTTTGTAATTACTACCATTTTTCACCCATTCTCTGCAGTTGAGAGGCTGCATCAAAGCCTTCTGTATGCTCTAGCATTAAAAAAAAAACAAAAAACGTATTACTACGTCTTTGGGACACTTAATACATTTAAAATAGAACGTATTTATATGTTTTTGGGAGCAAATGAATTAAGAATGACGATTGTTTATTGTGTAGTACAATATCACCGTTTTGGGTATGTCAGGTGGATTGGAGACTACAACTACGACATATGTGTGGATATGTGTGTGACATAGACATTGTCAGTAGAGATTACGCTTCCTGTTGTATCTATAATGGAAACCAATAAAAGGGCGGTATGAAAATTTAGCCTGTTCAAAGATAAAAATGCTCACTTTTTGATTTTCAGATAACTGGCGTTTAACTGCACTCACTTCGTGAGTGAGTCACAATATTAGGCACAACGTTCAGTCTTGATGTAGACCGAGAGTACATTTTTCCACCACAGTGAACTATCCTCCATCCATCCTTCCATCAGTGACAGACCATTGGTGAACCATGGGTCACTAAACATGAATAGAGCCATCTTCATGAAAGTTAGCTATGAGAACTGCTACACTACCAATGACTGAATGTGAACCCCAGCATGGGCAGAATTTAGCCTATTTGTAGATTTTTTTGTGGAACTGTTATTCACTGAAAAACCTAATGTCTAATATAAAAATATTGATTTGGCGCCATCTTGTGGCAGATTGGGGAACTATGTTGAAGTCAAAGGAGGAGCTTCATTTAGTCAGGCAATAGCATTGTCTAATTGCATAAAGATCTTTGCTCGCATCTTCAAACAACTTTAGGCAATCCTAAACTTTTTTGAGAGGTCACTATTAACAGCAGGGCTCTGTCTCGTGCCCCCATGAATAGTGAGAGGACACTATTACTTTGTAAGGCTAAAATCTCATCTAATACTTGAAAAAACAAAACAAAAACAAAACAAAACAATTATGTTTAGATAGTTGTTCCCTGCTATAACCCTGAACTTATTAGTAGAAAATTGATGACTATGCTGTACTTAGTTGAATGGACCCTGAATGGAACAGAATGAGGTGTGGCAGTAGCTCATCGTGAATGTAATGAATTTATATAAATATATCTTAAAACGGCTGTTTGAATTTAATTAACTTGAATAGTTTAGGTTTTAGAGATATAATAAATAATAAATATTAAATAATAAACGCGACAAAAGCTACATTTCATCTCAAGACTGATAAATCTCTTTCAAGGAAAAGCCATTTAAACTACTGACAAATTAATTCATATTGTAAATTGACACTAACAAACTCATTGCATTGTATCCTGTCGAATTGAGTCCTTCAATATCGAATCATAATCTAATGAATCGATCAAATCGTTCGACTTTAAAATAAATGCCCTTGAATCGTATAGCAAGTGTATTGTGTCGAATCGTCTGTTATTGGCAAAATGCACACCCCTGATGATAATACTGGACTCACAGACATATATGCTAAAATTGATTTATAATTCGCAAATAATGACTAATATTAGTGTAATTTACTGAGAAGTTTTGGCTGGCTCCATGTATAGCCATACAGTGTGTATGTATTTCACTGCCCCCAGGTGGCGGAGTGGCAGAAGGAGCAACATGATGGCCATTAAGTTAAAGCAAAAAGTGTGACAGATCTCTAAACATTCTTTACATTCTATCTGATTATACCATTACTGTATGTGTTTTAAATTACAATATTACAGAGTGATTTTTTTTCTCATTAAAAAAAATAGTAATAAATAAAACTCAATACAATTTTTTAAAACTGTGAATCTGGACTGGATATTCATACAATTTCCAAGAATTTCAAAGAAGAAAGATAATTTGAGATACAGTACAAGTTTTGAGTTATGATCGTGGTCACAGACCAAATCAAAATATCAATGCACCGCTGCAATTGCAACTAGCAGTTGGAGGGATGCTAGTCTGCTTCCTTGCTACTGTCAGGCTGCCCTCAAAAAGGCATCTAAAACCTCCAAAACAACATTAAAATGAAAGATTTTCACGTGTCCTATTTTTTCATGTCAGTTTGATGTGGACGAAATTGACCGACCCCGACCTTAACCCCACTAACCCACTAGATGCCGGCATATTTGTCCGATAAAACAGTGCTACTAAATATGACAAAACTCACTAGCCAGATTGCAAAATCGTGTGTACATGAAGCTTTCCAGAAGAAACAGAGGGTTGTGTTTTGTCTCATCAGCGCAGTCAGGCAGTGCTTATGTAAGGCCACAATGACTTAGGCTTTCACAATGTGTAATCCTTCCAGATGAATACAACACAACATATTTTTGCATCTATTTGATCCTTACAAGCATATGGACATTGCATTTTACTAAACTACATGAAATCCCCCAACCATCAATGTGAAGTGATAACAGTATTTCGACCCGAAGAGCACAATGTGCATTCATTGTACACTACACATTGTAATGTAATTTTATTACTTTTCCCTTTTTTTCTCAGGCTTGGTCGAAGTATGTAATGGAGCTGCAATTGCTGTTTCATGTGGTTCCATCTACAAGAGTTTTGCACAGTGTTTGCTGACGCTTGGGGACAGTTTGGTGGAAACACAAAAAGACCAGGACACGCAGAACATTGACTCAATCTGCAGGTGAGAATCAGACAGTCACCATAGAAAACATTCGCCCGCTTTCTCTCAATACACATCTAAAGTGGCACTTTAGAAACGTTGGATGCCATAAGAAAGTTGTAAGATGCACCATAAATTGATTGGTACCCCGCTTCTTATCTAAAGTCAGCAGGGATAGGCCCCAGCTCTCCCAGAACCCTAATAAGGACAAGTTCAAATGAAATGGATGGAAATGATAAAAATGAGAGTTATGGAGGAACATTTCCACTCTGCTGGTGGTTAGCTATACGTCACAGATTGAAGTTCTGGTTATTTATTTATTTATTAGCTTTTTATTCACTTACAATTATAATGGACATGGACTACCGTTGACTAAAATATTTCATTTGCTGCTAGGGAAAAGCAAGAGCAATAACATTTAGATAGAGCCACAGCAATTTGTGGTTCTATTGTAAAAAAAAAAAATGAAAAAAAAATCCTTCTATTTCAACATATATGAAAAACAAAATTTTGCTTTGTTGATTTGTTTTTCTTATTGTGGGCTCCAGTTACTTTTACATATTATGTTCAATTTGACTTTGATGCTAGCACAAAGTTATTGGCCCATTTGGGCTATTTACATAGAGTAGAGTAATTAGTGAAATAAGGATGTGTTGTTTTGCTTGTCTTCTGGGCTCCAGTTGATTCAATAATATTGTCTTAAAATAGACGTTGCTGTTTACTAGTAGCCCGTTTTTTGTTTTTTTTATTTTTTATTAGTTGAATATGTTAGTGATCTACGATTGGCTGGCAACCAGTCCAGGGTGTCCCCCGCCTACTGCCCAGAGCCAGCTGAGATAGGCTCCAGCACCCCCCGCGACCCTTGTGAGGAATATGCGGTCAAGAAAATGGATGGATGGATGGATGGATGTTAGTGATCTAACCCTTACCAAAACCTTAACCCTAACCCAAATTTGTAGGGATTATGAATACAGGTAATTTGATAGCATTCAGTGTCAGGACAATACCTTTAGTTTTTGTGCAAGAAAGAAAAAAAAAAAAAAAAAAAAGATTTAACTGGGGTTATGTCAGTTGTTTATTTTATACTTTCACTCAAAAATATTTCATTTTCCCCCCCAATTGAATTGCACAGGTTACAGGTGAAATTCATGGTGGAAAATGTTTTTTAAATGGCTTATCTTGGACATTTTTTTTTATAGCACAAAAACAGTTGGGGGTGTGTAGACTTTTTATATCAAGTGATAGCTTCTTCCACACCCATTGTTCCTTCCTTCCTTGTCTTCCTCGTTCCTAAAAGATCCTGGAATGACTTCCATGCTTGTGCCAACGAGGCCATGTCCGGCTGTCCCAGAGAAGCAGCAGCAGTGTGGGAGTCCCTAAGACAAGAATCCAGGAAGGACCAGTTCTCTGGAAACCTCTACAACATGTGCGCCAGCCTCACCACACTCCCACCCAGTACTGTGCCTGCACCCCTAACCCCTCCCACCTCGGATCAGACCAACCAGGAAACACTGAAGGGCAGAACATACCAATGGGGATCCTCTCTCGCCACATTTATCTTTCCCACATGTAGCACTTTGTTCGTGCTGCTCAGGATCTAGTTTCAGTGTTTTACAGTGGATTGGAGTGGGTGAAGAGACATTATATGATTTGTTTTTACCAGCAGACTGTACAAAATTGTATAATTTAATGTATATTCTGATCTGAGTGCTGACAAAAATTGTGAGGCTGCTCAGGAACATTTAGGTGACCAGATCAGAGAAGAATAATACCAGCTTTAAGCTTTTTAAATCACAATGACAGTCAACAGTCACAGAGTTGATCCAGATCACAGGTCAGGAGCGTTTGTGATTAGGTCTCAATCCTAAAATCAGGATTTCAAAGGCCAAGTCAGGAAGACTCATTGTTTCTTTTGTTTCAGATTTAAAATGTATTTTAGCACGATCAGATTAAAAATGCCTCGTTCTCAGAGAGAAGCCGACCTAATTGAAATAGTTTTGGTCAAGACAAGTGGACTGCAAACAGCTGCCAGCTTTGGACTGAACTGACTCTTGTGGGTGATATGGTAAATGTGAAAAAATGAAGTCAGTACAAACACGGTCTATTATATATTTATTATTTAACACATTCCTTTTTCATTTAACACAAAATTCAGTTGATAGCACACCTATTTCTTTTTTTTCTTTTTCTAAACACGCACATTTTGAATATAAATATGGGTCATTCCGCTGAGCCGGTGCCATTTGCTTGTTTGCTTTCAAAATAAACATTTTTGACTTTTTCAACTCTAAAGCTGATAACACGCATATTAAAATAAATATACTCAAAATTTCTATTGTCGTATCTCAGGCTATTTTATTTTTTTATGTCATCGTTACTGAGACTCTTAATTCGAGTAACAGGACTGAATATAAAAGTAGCGAGTTTTTAGCATAGAATTAGCAAATACATGAACTATATGTTGACAATCAGCACATCACAATAATTCAACAACAACAACAACAAAATACATACTGTATATAAAAATAAACACACACACAAAAAATTAGGTAGCAAGAGTGTATCTAGAATTTAAACCACCCATCCCGGAATCACAATTGATTGTCCTACATCATCGAATATACAGGGAAAATAAATTAATGAACTTACTTTTGGCCTTCCCGTGGTCTGCAGAGTTTTGGAATGATGCAATTTCCTGTTTACATGAGACAGAGATTTTTCAGAAGAGTAATGGATTGAGTGAAAACCCAGGGACATGACGAAAGTGTAAATTTATAAAAAAAAAAGAAAAAAAAAAGCTTAAAACATATTTGGGATAGTTCAGGTTTACCCGTTTAACATCTAGTAAACGCAACACAAAAAGGAGAGAGAAGACACTCAGTTCAAGGCTCGCGAGGAGAAAGGAGAAGAACTGACTGATACCATTCACTACTGCACTCTCTGAAAAATCCTCTCCTCACCCTCTCTTTTTATTTGGTTTCCATGCGGCCACGCCCCTAGTTCCATGGATGTTCCAACCCTAAAACTGCAAATGCAAGGCATAGTTGGAACACTCTGTACTTGTTTGTCTATGTGTTGTGCATGTGAGTGGAAGATTGCTGAGTACATGTGTAGTCAAGTTTGCAATAATTTCTTAACAGAAAACAGGCAGCCTCAGCAGACTGGCTCTAACCATTCTGCTGCATTAGATGTTCTGGTTCTTCAGCTTCTTGAGTCATCTTTATAGAGCTAGGCTATGTGAATGTGAGGGAACAGAGCGAAGCATGAATTTTCTTTCTTGTGAACACAAATGGTAACAATTCTTTGGAATGGCTCATATATCGCAGAGAAAAGACTGAATAAATAATCACTGAAAAGAAAGATTTTTATATTGATCTGATTTTGAGCACAATAATATATGTTTATGTATGTTTCACAGATATCAAATGCATAATCACAGTTAGTTTTATTTTTGTAAATTGAAAGTTTGTTTTTAAAATGTAGCTTTTTCAGTTAGTGAGTGCTGGGAGCATTTGGCCACATGTGTGCGTGTGTGTGATCTTAATACCCTTAAACGGTTTCATAACAATCGCGGCACGAGTATATTAATCTCGTCTGTCTGTCTTTATTCAGTTGTTGTGGGTGTGCACCTTTGAAACACTCTTAGAGAAACTTAATAGTGAAATGAGAGTGAGGAGGACTGCTCACATGACATCTAAAAAATGTCAAAGGTCAGATGTGAATGCGCCATCACTGCAGCATGATGAATATTCAGAAGCAGGAGCTGCTGAGCAAGTCATTGTGTCCTGCTTTATAAAAGATTAGTGTATTAAACTTATATTAAAGTCAGTTACTGGTATTCTAAAAGTGTAATTTTATATATGGTACTTCACAAAGGTTTATTAATAAGTGTAATTAAATGTTAGCAGTGTTGATATGAAATAAGACTGAATGCATGTTAAAGGTTGTTGGTTTGTCTGTTTAAGTGATGAGAAGGCACATTTTGATGATGGCATATTTTCAGTAAAGAGCAAACTGTCTCCTGAATATGAATGTTTTTATGCAGGCCATTATTATGGAACATTATGAGATGCAGTGATAAGATGTAATATATTCATGTATTTTTTAATAAAACAATGATTCGTCTTCCAGTTTAGTATGGCCATTATTTACCTTTTTAATACTGTAAAAGAAAAAAGAAAAAGCTAGAAACATTCGGCATGAGTCCCAATGTTCAAATTGTGTTGAGTGTTTGTGCTTGTGTCTAATTTAGGTAGAGCCATAAAAAGTTATATTTTATTATTTTATTTATACATGTTTTTACATTGTGATATATTTCAACACTTCCTGAATTTCTCAATGACAAATACCATCCATCCATCCAACCAACCAACCAACCAACCAACCAACCAACCAACCAACCAACCAACCAACCAACCAACCAACCAACCAACCAACCAACCAACCAACCAACCAACCAACCACCCTTCAATGCAATGATCAAATCTTTATGACACCCTCAAAACATTTAGAATACATAATATATATCAAGTCATACAATCGATCATGGTGTTTAATAGGGCTGGGTATTGCCGCCCACCTCACGATACGATACGTATCACGATACAGGGGTCACGATACGATACGTATCGCGATACATATGTATCCCAATACTTAATCTTCAAGGCGATACGTATCCCGATATTTCACATTCATTTACTTGCATTTTATAATAACAGTCATATGTATACCTAAAGGATATGTTTATTATGCTGGATGACAAAAATGTTTTTGTTAGTAGCTCTTCTGGTTTACCATCAAGTGGCATGCCTGGTCTAAATATGTACGTACTGCAGAGCGAGGAGCAGTTTTCACAGACACACCGGGAAAATTTATTAATAGGCAGGAGCCGATATCAGTAAAAATATCAAAGTATTAAAATTACAGCTCTAAAATGTGTTTATTTGAAATATTTGGTAAAATAAAAACATTTTTTTTCATGTAACACATTCTATTTCATTTTTAAACAAAATTTAAGAAAATTGGTACATTCAGACACATGTGCCATGTTACGTTTATATGTAAATAAATGTTGATGTTCTTCCTCTGCTTTCACTTTTCTTAGCAAGACACAGTGTCCAATCACTGGTGAGCTATTTTTGCATTGATTGAAGGCAATTAACTTCAAAGACGCTGCTGGTTTTTATTTTTATTTTTTTAGGTACAATGCAAGCTGCAAAGGCAAACGTTAACTGCCTATTGAAAGTTAACGAGCAATATCGATTTGACGCCTGCGTATCGATACGTGTATTGTAATGAGGCCCACAACGATATATTGCCGTATCGATTTTTTGAGCACACCCCTAGTGTTTAAAACAGTGAGTATAGCACACAAAGTTTTGACTTTTCTCTATCTCTTTCTCGTGGACAACAGATGGTGTGAAATGTCAATTGTTCAGGATTATGGAGTGCCATGTACCAGATTGTGTTGTCTGTTCTATATAACCAAGACATAATGAAATGTGACATCCATAGGTCTACTTTATCACAAAGCCAGTGAGAGTTTATGGACATTTTGGACAGTAAATAAAATAAAATAAATAAATAATAGTAGTAACCATTGGGCATAAATCTAGTAAAAGTTACAGCCCAAACTCTATGCACAGACCCCCAAAATGGTTTTGTAGCGGTAAAAAGAGCATTTTACCTTCCATTAACTTAATTGCAAAGTTAAAAACGTATGTTTGTTGTGGCCATGGCCATTTGTTTACATGAGGACAGCATTTGGGAAGCTGAAAACACAATGAGTTGAAAACGGATGACAAAATGGAAATTTTTGAAAACATCATAATTTTATTTTAAAAAAAAAACAACAACTAAAAAGCTAAGTAAACATATTATTTTGCATTCGGTAGCAGAAAACATTCATACAATAATTAAGAAAAATAGCGCTGTCACTTTGTACATTTATAATAACACACAGCAATGACATAATTCAGCTGAATGTAGAGAATTAAAGTTTTTGCATCAATTCAACGGATATTGAGCTGTTCTTTCCGGTGTGTGTGCCTTGGCCACATGGGGGCAGTATAATACCGATAAACGGACGCGTCATTCAAGAGGTTCATAACCATAAACTGTGGTAATATAGCCCTGAAAGCCCCCTCCTCCCCAAAGGAATAATATGCACCTGTAAGTATTGTAATAGCGATGTGCACCTGTTGCCCCACTGTTTGTGTTCAAATAATTATTTATGACACCAGAAAAAAATAACACCACAAAGATATTTTACACTGGGTAAACTAACTATTGAGGCAAAGTTATGTTGTTCACTCGTCTCAACATGTATTTTATGTTGTTTTTTGACAGAGACACCTACTGTCCTGACAACACACTTATCATGTGCAATGTTTACTTATATGTATAAATTCTGTGTATGAGGTCAGTCAGAATCCAAGCTTCAGGCTAGAACCTGAATGAGAGGAAGAAGGCTGTCAGACGCCTCAGTGTCACATTTGTCACCTCAGAGTGAAATGTTTAATAGTCAAAACGTCCAATTAGACCACGTGGCCGAAGTGGCAGCAGGACCATATATGTGCATTACGGTGGCCTGGGCTAGAGTGGAGAAATAAGTTGAACCTCGAGGAATTGTGTCGGTGAAGTTACAGCAACATGGAGGAACTCGCCCGGGAGAGCATTAGCCTGTTAGCTCGGTCTGCATCCCATTCAGATCCCCCGCGTCTGGGATCCTTCGGCGCCGTGTTCATCATGCTGAAGTCTGCGCTTGGAGCAGGACTGCTAAACTTCCCTTGGGCCTTCCAGAAAGCTGGTGGAGTGACTACTGCTGTTAGTGTGGAGCTGGTAGGTGAACGCACAAGTAGCAAGGAAATGACTGAGTACGGATTTAGCGTAAATATGAGAAGAGTACATTCGAAATTGAGACCAAAGTAATTAGATTGCTCTTCACTGTCTAATGAAGTGATTATTATGTAAGGACTATATTGAAGGTTACACTTGTCGTTAAGGGGGGGGGGGGGGGGTTGTAATTGCCTATATATGCCGCAAGATGGCGGCACAGCCACACATAACGCTTTGTTTTTATTTCTTACATTATTATTATTACTACTGTTATTATTATTAGTAGTAGTATAGACAGCTTTGATCTGAGCCCATAAACAACGAAAGACAGAGAACAGGTTCCCTAAGAAATCTGATTGAAATCCCAAGTACAGAATCGCGAATAGGGGAACACTGACTGTACATACTTTAAGTCTTTCTCCCTTGTGTGAAAGATTCACATGCTTTTCACGGCTGAATTCTAATGAAGCCGCTACTCGAAGCACTCAGCTGTCACTGCATGAGATTTCCAAGTAGACCAGGGGGCCCAAAATGTTAGGGGTAGGCTAATGTAAGGGTTTCCCAATTTAGAATGGGACCCAAACTGAGAAAAATATATCATGTTATTACCTTAACATCAACATATAAATTATTGGCTAAGAACATTCGAGGTACATTTCTTTATTATAAAAACAAAAAATACTTAAAATGCTCGGAATCACATTTACGTATTTTTGAGCCAATGCAAACTGACCTGTTTTGACTCCCAACCCTTTGAGAAAGACAGAACAGACATTTCTGATTTTGTCCAATCATTTAATTTTCAACCCAGCCATCTAGTCGTTTCACGCAATAACTGACACGACAAAGCAAAAAGCTAATTATGAACATGCTAAATCCCTTAAAAAAAATAAATAAAAAAATCACATGGACACAAGTATGCAGAGTTTCGACTACTCGTGCAGGTATCTCTGGTGTTCCTCATCAGCGGGCTGGTCATCCTTGGCTACGCCTCGTCCGTCAGCAGACAAAAGACCTACCAGGATGTGGTGCGAGAAGTGTGTGGACGAGCCATTGGCCAACTTTGTGAGGTCTGTTTCTGCTTCAACCTCTTCATGATATGCGTGGCCTTTCTGGTGGTGGTACAGGACCAGCTGGAGAAATGTGAGTCCTTATACTGAGTCATTATATACTGCCCACTAGTGGCCACACACACCAGAATGATTCGAATTATTTTCATTGCTTATTATTTTACTACTTAGGTACACAAAGTATTAGAGTACTCTTTTCATGTAATAAAAAAAAAGTTTTTTTTGTGTTTTTTTTTTTTAATTGATGAAAATGAAAAGCATTCTGCTAAACTTGAACGTTAGCACTTTTTTGTGTTTGTAGATTTCTAAGCAGGAGTTTGAACATATGCACTGTATCTTGCAATAATAATAATGATACCTTTTCGATCATCCTCACATAAACATTCATTGTAGTTAGTATTTTGGTAAACATGTGCTTGGGATGCATTAGGCTACTGCAACCTGGTTTTCATTTTTCTTTTTGTCATCTTGTCCATCTGACATCATCCTAATCCCGTAAATGTTTTTGCTGTCCGATTTTTAAACAGAGCATTTGATTGGATTTTCAGATACACGCCCAACATCCATTTTGATCCAAAATGCTGCAGGCAGTGCAGATGGGCTCAAGCACTTAGCGTGATAACATGCCTTCAATGAACACATCTTTTCATAATTGCTTGTATTTGCAAATGATTCGCATGACTTTACCAAATATCGATTCTTTATTTACTGTGTAAATCTTGTAAGGCTCACAGACATTTTGTTATTCTAATGATAGTAGTTATTCTTATTCTTCTATTTTTGTGTTCACCAGTGTGTATTTCTTTATATGAGACGGTGACGGGGTCAGGTGAAGGGGAAATACCGTATCATTGGTACACTGACCAGCGCTTTGCCCTCTTCGTCATGTGTCTCGTCATCATCCTGCCGCTGTCCATCCCAAAAGAAATTGGCATTCAGAAATACACAAGGTTTGTGTTTGTGTACATATAAGTGATATTCTATTGTTGTCATTGAATATATTTCTCTTCACCACAGTGTGCTGGGGACATTGGCTGCAACCTATCTATGTGTGGCGGTGATTGTCAAATACTACCTGATGGACAGCCACACGACCATTGTAATGCCACAGCACACTCAAGGGTCAGTCACAATATTTTTGTATTTTATAAAAACATCCAATGACACAAATAAATAGAATGTAAAGGCAAGTCAGCGTCATTTATATAGCACATACACTGACTAACTGCTACAGTTTTTGCCACATTTTTTTTCTTTAATTCAATGGACATTGTACTGCTCCTACCAGTGGGAAAAAATACATATTAAATACATAAAAATAAATACCAGTTTTTGCCACATTATTTTATTTTTTGCTTTAATTCAATGGACATTGTACTGCTCATACCAGTGGAAAAAATATAAATAATAAATACATAAAAATAAATAACAGTTTTTGCCACTTTTTTTTGCTTTAATTCAATGGACATTGTACTGCTTCTACCAGTGGAAAAAATAAATAATAAATACATAAAAATAAATACACAAATACATAAAATAAATAATTAAATAAATTATAGACAACCCTTTTTTCTTCATTTGTTTTGTTCATTTTACATGCCTGGTCAAACTAAAGGTCATTTTGGTTGGGAAAATATAATGAAAATATAATGGAAAAAAATAGCTCATAAGAGTTTAAGAGCTTATGTAACAGTCAAAACTTTTTCTTTCTTTCTTTTTTTTTATGCAATTGTGTTTTTTTTCCTCATGCACCTTTAGCAGGAGTTAAAACTACAAAAAAAGAAATCAAAGAAAGTGGTCTACTATTTTTTTCTATGTTACATGGAGATGTCTTACCTAGTCAGTGACCTGCAGTAGTATTAGTCATTATTCACTGACGATAAATAATGCGTCTGAGTACAGAATGCAAATTCACCTATTTGTGGCTTTTTACAACTCCAGTATATTTATTTATTTTTGTTTTAGTTGTTTTGGGTGTCATTTATATTTTTCCCCCATGAGTAGCAGAGGTCCACTGTTTTGTTATGTTATCTGTCTACATATGTTGCAATCCTCATACACTGGCGGTGGAAGTAGTGTAATTTTGATCAATGCTTCAAAATGAAGACAATAAAATCACGGCAATAAATCAAGGACGTTAAACATCAAGGGCGGCACGGTAGTCGAGTGGTTAGCACGTCCGCTTCCCAGTTCTGAGGTCTCCGGTTCGAGTCCAGGCTCGGACCTTCCTGGGTGGAGTTTGCATGTTCTCCCCGTGCCCGCGTGGGTCTTCTCCGGGTACTCCGGTCTCCTCCCACATTCCAAAGACATGCATGGCAGGTTAATCGGGCGCTCTGAATTGTCCCTAGGGTGTGCGTGTGAGTGTGGATGGTTGTTCGTCTCTGTGTGCCCTGCGATTGGTTGGCAACCAGTCCAGGGTGTCCCCTGCCTACTGCCCAGAGCCAGCTGAGATAGGCACCAGCAGCCCCCGCGACCCTTGTGAGGAATAAGCGGTCAAGAAAATGGATGGATGGATGGTTAAACATCAACTGGACCGTCATTCGGTCAAATTCTTTCCATAAAAGTAACAGTTGTTACTCACTTTGTCCACTAGAGGTCACAATGAAGCCACATTTTATTTCTGTGAAAATAAATACCTACTGTGGAAATATTTGAAGATTACAAAACTTCTGTCAACAGTTTTAATTTCCAAAGAGGTTGGTTTGGTGTAACCCTTTTGTGTTTTGTTCATACTTGTCATTTCCCACGAATTCACCTTCACCTGAATTGATTTGATGTTTTAGTCTACTTTCGTCATGGTCTGCAAGTGATGTCCGTCTCTTTCCAGTGTTGGCTCGTGGGCATCCATGTTCAGTGTTGTGCCGACCATCTGCTTTGGTTTCCAGGTAGGATCCATTCGTATTTATAATAACTTGAATGCGGGACTTATTAATGTCTTCACATGAATTGCAGCATATCTAATTCATCAACTCCATGTAGGAAATTACAATTAAATGTAGAATCAAATGACCATCCAAACACATGCACTCAACCAAATGAAACGCTTTAAACAGACTATAACAGAGATTTGGAGTCATAAGGCCGTCTTTCAATTATAACATTAGTGACCTCTGACTTAAAACAAAAGAAAAAGAGGAAAAAAAAGGGGGAAACGGAAAAAAGAAAATATAGAAAAGAGAGAAAAAAAGTGACCTCTGATTTCACAAATGTACAAAAAAAATCCCGCAGATGCACTTCAATATGTAGAAAGTCTGTCTGTATATTTGAGTACTGCTTGTGTGTGCAGTGTCACGAGGCCTGTATAGCAATCTACAGCAGCATGGAGAACCAAAAGCTTACGCACTGGGTGGTCATCTCTGTCATCTCCATGCTCTTCTGTTTGCTCATCTACACTCTCACCGGTGAGTTGACCTCCAAAAATCATGACGCTCCTTGCATTGTGAGCAGCTGCAACTGCTAAATGTGTCCACTTTCTCTCTCACCAGGAGTGTATGGCTTCATGACGTTTGGTCGAGAAGTTGCTTCCGATATTTTGATGTCATATCCGGGGAATGATGTTGTCATGATCATTTCCAGACTGCTTTTTGGAATATCAATTGTTACTATTTATCCAATTATTCTTCTTCTCGGGAGGTATGTAATGTTCAGTTCAGTGAACTTTTCTGAACTTTTGAATGCACGTCCATCCCTATTTTGTGAGCAGTGCGAGTTGTGTGTTTCGTACATTGCAAAATAAAGTGTGCGCGTCTTACAGATCCGTCATCTTAAACCTGATGATACGAATCCAAAGGCGTCATCGGGGAATCGTGACAAGCTCTTTTGAGAGTCGCTGCAGGGCGCTTCTTACTGTCATCTGGATCACCGTTACACTTCTCATCGCCATGTTTGTCCCTGACATGGGCGAGGTCATCAGTGTTATTGGAGGAATCAGTGCCTTCTTCATCTTTATCTTTCCTGGTACTGTACATATGTTTCTACAGTTCAAACACAATAATCAATTTATTAACAATGTCAATCAAAACTGATCAGTAAGACATATTATGCCAGTTTGTTCACAAATCGGAGACACAGGAGTTCTTTGCACTGATGTTTACTGTGGGCCTTGCTTTTTACCACAGAGACACACCGTAGAACTGGTGAGACAAATAGTGTACCACAATGAAAAACTTAGCTTTACCAAACATAGAAAACATAAAATACAACTCAACTCAACTCAACTCAACTCATAAAGCGCTTTAAGAACAGGCGTTGCTGTATACAAAGTGCTGTACATAAACATCAGTTTTGCAGTAAACAAGAACAAAGCAAACATTTTGAAGTGTGAATACAGGGTTTGTTTGTTTTTTTAATACATTATACATCAGTGAACAAATAAGAAGTAGTGAATAAAGAGATAAATAAATACATAAATAAGTAGACTAAACCACAAAACACCAAGAACAAGTCTCATGGTGCGCCAAAAGCCAAGGAATACAGATGTGTTTTAAGACGTCTTTTAAAAGAGGATAACGAGGGGGACTGCCTAATATTTAGTGGTAGGTTGTTCTAAGGGAGGGACCGGCACCAGCAAAGGCTCGATCTCCTCTAAGCCTCCGCTTAGCCCTCGGTACCTCCAATTGAGTCTGGTCTGCTGATCTGAGGCACCGGGCAGGTGTGTAGGGGTGCAAGAGCTCGGCGAGATAAGGTGGGGCAAGACCATTGAGAGATTAGAAAACAAATAGAAGAATCTTAAAATGGATTTTAAATTTCACGGGCAGCCAGTGAAGAGAGGCCAGGATAGGGGTTATGTGTTCCCTCTTCCGGGCACCAGTAAGGAGACGAGCAGCAGCATTTTGGACAAGCTGGAGACGCTACAGGGAGGACTGGCTGATCCCAAAATAAAGTGCATTACAATAATCCAGCCGAGATGTAACAAAAGCATGGATTACCATTACTAAGTGCTGCTGAAATAGGAGATTTTTTTTACCTTAGCCAGCTGTCTAAGATGAAAAAAGCTGGATTTGACAACAGTGGCAATTTGCTGGTTGTTAAACTTAATTAACTTCACTTAAGCGCGAGGTCGAGCTGCTACAGGCTGCTTCGGATTTGACTGCTTTGCTATGCTAGCGAAAAAACAGGGAGTGACCTAATCGTGTTCTAAAAGTTAAATGTAAATTTTACCCTTTTAATTTACTTGCAAACTAATTATTATTAACAATATAGCCCTACTACTTACACAAATAGGAAAATAAAAACAATGCACATCAAAAATAAGTTTGCGCACCATATTAACCTTTCAATTACAATTACTGAAACAATAGCTCCTCCTACTGGCGAACACAAAATTACAAGTAGACTTCAACCGTTACACATATTTTTTAAATAGAGCTCTTAGATTGTCGATGTGTAAATGTGGATAACTGAGGCTGCATTATTGAAATACAGTAATTGCAAAGTTACCTGTCTTGTAACGCAGGTCTTTGCTTGGTATTCATCATGCAAAATGAACCCGTGAGTCCGAGAGTCAAGTGAGTATGCTCCACTAAGACAATCATTTTTACACTGAACAAAAATATGAATGCAACACTTTTATTGTTGCTCCCATTTTCAGTTAAACTTTCATAGCTAAACTCACCGACCAATTTTTTATTTTTTTTACTTTACTAATACAATTGTCACATTTTGCAGGGTCGTTTTAACAGTTTGGGGAATCCTAACTATTGTTGTTGGAGCCTTCATCTTCGGACAGAGCACAACTATTGCTGTCATGGAGCTTCTTAACAAATTCTGACTGTCGAAATATCCTCCTCGTCATCATCATCATCATCATCATCATCATCATCATCATCATCATGGTGCTTCACTGTGACTCCTGGGCGATTGGTGGCACTCTTTTGCACAAGTGAAGTTACTTTTTTTTTTTTTTTTTTTTTTTTTTTTAACTTGTCTGTGATTCTCATGCAGGTTGTCCATAGCCTTGAGGTTTTATTGTTCTTTTTTTTTTTTTGAGTGTGTGTGTTATTGTTTTGTGATGCATGATTAATTTAAATAGTTCCAAGTCAAACAAAATAAAATAACTCTTTTGTTGTATTTGATTGTATATAATTATGCATACAGTCTGGAAATATGAAATCATGTGGATGGATTTCATCTGAAACTGGAAATACAACTAGTTTTATTGTAAAGTATTCAAATCACAAAATGCTTTTGTCTTAGAGCTGACAGGGGGCAGTATTGCATCTTGTATGAATTATACTTTTTTTTTTTTTTATCGGAGGACAGCACAGTAAATCATGCACATGTGGTGTGCAAATTGCGTGATTTTTTTTTTTTTTTTTTTTAACATCATCTCAAAGTCTTGTTGCAATTAGAATATTTACCTCTCTCTGCTCGTGAGTTCGATCATTTTCTTGGACAAATGGTATATTTTTGTCTGTATGTGTGTCATATATGTCTGATTTTTATCTTGGCTGAGGTACAGTATGGTGAATATCAATGCTACTGACTTGCACCTTAAATGAATTATGGTAGTGCACATGCTTACCCCATGTGCTGGATTGAGTAATCTACTGTTGAGGAAGAAATGAGTAAACTAAACAAGAATTACTACAGCAATTGAAAATCTGTGTATGAGCATTAACCGAGCACATGGCAAAGAAAAACAAAAGAGCTCTACCTTTAGGCGCATATTCTGTGGTTACTTAATATAATCAAACTATAAACCATCAGGAAACAGTTAATTTCTGTAATGTTTATGTCCCACCCATCCAGTGCAGTTCTCAGCCTCCAGAGACTGGAATGCTGCTTGTGTTCAGCCCCTGGGAGATTATACAGCATTTCAACCTGCTGGCCAAATGACTTAATCCAGTAAATGTGGGGTGGAAAAAAAGCCTTGAAAATTACACCGAGTCCCTTAGCAGCTTTTCTGGAAACTGTAAGAGGAACTCATATTCAAAAGTTTGGGCTCACCATGAAATGTCCTTAAATTTGAAATCAAAGCACGGTTCTTCAAGAAGACAACTTTCATCAGAAATGCACTCTATACATTGTTAATTCGGTAAATGACTATTCTAGCTGCAAATGTCTTTTTGGTGCAGAACAAAAATCTCTGTTACTTGCCAGTAGTTCTATTGCCGTATAGTCATTTTACCTAAGATATAGCTCTTATTCAGTTATTTCTGCTTTTGTGAGTGATCAGAGGTGAGGCTGGCTGCTCGCTGCCTCACTTGCCATCTTGCCCATAGATACCCCAGGAAAATAATATTTATATAATCATTATTTGTATTATGTTACATTCCACTAACAGGGGAGGCGCTGCCTCTCCTGACAGCACACTCCTGACGACGAGTGCCGTTTTGGTGATGGATAAAGGTGCGGCTAAAGGAATGTAGTTTCACTGTTCAAGTCACAACAACATCCATCCTCCGAGAACCAAAAAGGAACCACCCGCCTGTTCAGCTTCCTCCATCAACCAAGTAGGCTACTAGCCTGCTCACAAACAGATGGACAAACAACAAATCTAATGGCAGCTTACTTACATTATTGTATGTTGTCTCTCGCCGCGAACATACCAGATAAATGAACAATCCATGTCATTGAGATTCAACATCTAGATTCTAATCAAACATCTGTTGAGATACATCTTCAAAGTGGAAGGATAGACAGACAGAAAGGCCATTATAGCATCTCACAGCAACCGCTAAAAAACATTCTTCATTCTCTACATTAGATTATGTTTTCATTTTCCTTTGCGACATTCATTACAGGCGCCGTCCCCTGTAGCTACTGTGTTATCGAGAAATTACTCGTAACGTCCGCCTCTTGCGGTGCTAATTTGTGGCGCCGTGTCTCTTAAATGTTTAATTGTCCCTGATAAGCATGTCAGAAAAAGGGGCTGGATCGTAATGGATGTGGCTACAGTTCCTTTACTATGTGTGTAAGAAGGTGAAAAACAAAAGGTTTTTATGAACCTTTCTTGGCTTACTAGACAGGCGATATGTATGTTGTATGTATGACATTTCTATGTACGGGTATCCACGTGACCTTCTTTTATTATGCATCAATGTTATGATCGGCAGACTGAGAACATGGTTGGAGATAGCGTGCATCCATCACTGTAAGGCTGGCCTTTATTGGACTGTTGACCTGCAGGGTAAGCCTTGCATGGTAATAGATGCTGTGGCAATGTGTTCATATGGAGAAGAGACTTCTTTCACCACGTATGTGATGCAGTACTAACCTCATATGTCGACTTGTTTACATTGCCGCTACCTCAAGCAGCAATTTGGTTTAACACAACCAGTGCAACACATTTAGCCAAATAACAGTAGGCCTATAGTCATTTGTAGGCCTACTTTATATTTTTTAGTGTCATACTAATGAGTTGAGAGAATAGATGAGACGTCTTAATGAACAGTATAAAAGTTAATGTTATCAAATATCCAGTGGATAAATAACTATAGTGATTCTATGCAGGAGCTGGAGTGCCACTGCTGCAATGACAATAAACTTCATTGATTTTTCATACAATGTTCGTGCAACTAAAGTCTAAAGTGTCACTTGTCATACAAAAGCTCAGGAACTCATTTTACCTTGGAGCATGTGTCATCCAGCGCAGTCCTGCCCGAGGCGTCCCTCGGGTTAGCGTTGAGTGCACTATCCAGCAGCTGAGGCTTCTAGCCCACCGGCTAGTGCTTTTCTTGTGGCTCTCGAGGAGTGAAGTGAATTTTTACTGGCGTACTTTTCCACAGTGGCAGCTATATTATCTGCTTCACATGGACACTGCACTGACTACGTTGATTGAACTCAGCTCACAAGTGACCAATGGTAACGAAATCATTTTTACACTGATCCAGTTTGTAACAGTTGGATTAAGCATGAGTTGATTGGTCATGCCTGGGATGCTCATGTGAGGCACGAGAAAACATAGATAGGTGATTTTTGTTGTGTTACTATCTTGATGCTACATTAGTGTCGCAATGAAGTTTACACAATACTCCACACCTCAAAATAATATAAATAAGTAAATAATATCGTACAACTCTAGGCCCAAGTGTCATTTCCTCTCCAGCACATTTTTGACTAATTTTTAGCTTAGGCCTACTCGATTTTTCGACTAATTCCACAAACACCGGCACCGCTATCCTATAAAAATGCATGTATACATGACTTGGTCCCTAGCTGCTTTGAGATTCCTTTATGACTCTTTTAAGACCAACAGGTGCAAGTGTCAAAATGCGGAGGTAACACAGACAGTTCTTTAGGACTGTTTCAAGTTCACAGTCCCATTATAAAAAATAAAAAAAAAGCTCATTTATGGCATTCACACCATATTTATATTACTTGATACCAACACTGGTAAATCTGAAATATATTTTCGTACACACGGGTCAAATTTGGCAAGGGACTACTTTGTAGCACATGTAGAAACTTTTTTTTTTTTTTTTTTTCACATATTTTAATTTTGATGATTTTTGGGTCAATTTAGGAAAAGTCATCAATTTCCAGGGGTGAAAGAATAATGTTTAGGGTATTTTTATTCATGTTAAAAAATAAAATAAAAAAAATGTCCAATGGGGCATTGTGTTAGCCAGGCCTTGTTTTGTAGCAGAGAAGGGTACACAGAAAGAAGGAAGGATAGAATGAGCCAATGTCTGGTTTGGCCAGGGACAAGTCAAGATGTATTGTCCAATCATGTTTGATTAATTCAGTGGGAATACTTGGCCACTCACAAGTTAATCAGGCAACCACATAATTGAGCTATGACTGAGTTCTTGCAAATCCATTTTTAAGATGTAAAATACAAGCAAAAACACAACACGATTGATCATCGGATCACGGGCTAATGAAGTATCTTTATAGTGGTAGTAATTGCGCAAATGTGTGAAAATTGTTATGCACAATCTCAATTTTAAGACAGATTTATAGACATATAGAGTCCATAAGCCTTGTTGGGGCGGCAAGTATACTGGCAGAACACATTTAATCTTTTTTTTCATAGTCAGGCATGACCTTTAAAAGCTCAATCTCCTTATAATGCAACTGTTGTGCTACACGCGCATATACACAGACAGACACATATAGGTTTTCACGAGCAACATTGCAGTTTAAATGATTTACAGTAGTGTATGTACATTAGGGGTGTGAATTGCCTAATGCCTGACGATTCAATTCGTATCACGATTCATAGGTCACGATTTGATCCGATTAATCCCGATATAAATTTGTGAATCGATTGTTGCGATTTTTTTTTTAACTCCAATTTAGAAAATACTATTCAGTAAACTTGTACATGTACACTGTAAGATTTGTATGAAAATGTATTATTTATTTATCTGAAACTTCAGTCTTATAACTGTGAGTCACTGTATTTAACAAACATGTAAACTATTTCATGTTTGAACAGCATTGAAATAAAATATTAAGGCTTAATGCTCCATTAATATAGCATTCTTCCATGCTTAAGGTGTGAATCCTAACCCTAAGTAAAATATTTTGTTGAATATTTTTCCATCAAAAATGGATGTTTAAAAATCGATTCGGCTGCCAATTGAATCGATTCGAGAATTGCAAACTGTAGTACAGTATCGCGATATATTGCCGAATCGATTTTTTTTTAACACCCCTAATGTGCATGTGTTACTATTGAATCATTTTAGAATCAATTATCCTATCAATTATTCCATCGTCTAACTGAATGAATGTATGGATTTCAAAATTCTGTAAATCTGAAATCTGACTTGTTGAAAAACCAAAACTAAACAGAGGTCGTTAATAGTGTTTCATTGTAATGGGATTGAACTCTTGATTCTTTAGGCCCTGTGCAGATTATAGTGACATGACAACACATGGAAGCTAAAATCTGACATAAATGTAATAAATAAATAAATACATTAATTAATTAATTAACACTCTACTGGGAGATGGGCAGTGCTTATTTTTCCCATGCCTATGATTGAGCGCTTATAAGGCACCGTTTTAATTAAAAATAAATAAATACAATTAAAAAATGTTAAATATTTTTCTTGCACTTTTTGTTTTTGACACGACGAGAGCGGGGAGGACTCAGTCGCAGGTAACAAGTTGGCCACACAAGGCTGCAGTTTATTTGGCACGAACAAAAAACTCCTCTTACAGAGGGAAAAAACGCTGAACAAAAAAAGCTCCAAACTGGAGAGACAAAAAGGGCACTCAAAAACGGGGACAACAAAAGGCGCTCCGCTAGGGAGGAAAACAAGGGGCAAACTAAGGGCGCAAGGCAAGGCAAGGCAAGGCAAGGCAAGGCAAGGCAAGGCAAGGCAAGGCAAGGCAAGGCAAGGCAAGGCAAGGCAAGGCAAGGCAAGGCAAGGCAAGGCAAGGCAAGTGACTCGATGACTGTGAGGACGCTTCCATGCACGGGTTGTGACACTTCGGCAACCTGCAGGTGGTGGATGATGGCTTTTATTGACCGGGGTGATTGGTAGCAGGTGGAGACAATCATGGGCGTGGACCGGTGATTAACTGTGGTGGAGGAAGGGCAAGTGACCTGAGGTGAGAGGGTGGTTAATGATTTCAAAATAAAACAGGAAACATGATGACAAAATAAAAGCATGGTCCGCCACCAGCGTGGCGGCGTGACAGTTTTCAATCTCTTTCGTGCTTTTAAATGTATGTACATGTATTGCCTTGTATAAATAAAGTTGCCTTGCCTATATTCTAAATGTATAGAAAGCATTTTTTTAATTCAGTATTATGACCATTTTAAATCTTTGAAAAGAATGAAAAAATGTAAACTTTGTTCCAATGTACAAATATGGTTTACATAAAGGGGAAAAAAATAGGTTAAACTGAAATATATTTAATTAATCCAACTTAATTATTTTAAGTGGGACCCACCAAAAATAATGAGTTATTCCTGGCCTTAATAAATAACATAAAAGTAAAAGTTTCAGGTTAAAACAATTGAATATTTTCAAATTGATCGAAGTCTAAGTCTTGATTGTGATGGATTACGTCAATATTTTTATGTTCATCGAGAATTTTCTTTTTTCAGTGAAAACACATGCTATGAAATGAAGATAAGCGACTGTTGGAAATAAATTGAGACAATTTCATCTAAGTCAGTGATCCTGATGCATAATAGCAAATTCTGTTCAGATCACTTACAATTTGCCTCCAAAGTCTTTTAATGAGACGTGCAGCAACAGCAAATAAAACTCAATATGTCATGTACGTAAAGTGCCATAGATTATTTTCAATGGAGTAGAAAATTTTGTTTGGTTATTTCTGATTGTATTATTGTTATAATTTTATGTGTTCTGTAGCACTTTAATACAGCTGCGGCTGTTGGAAAGCATAACGTTCATAAAGTTGAGTTGAGAGATGTGAAAATTGACAGGCCGACAGTGGGATCTATTTTCTCCTCATTTTATGAGACTGGATTTGTATCAGGGGCATATTTAGTCTTTTGAGGGCCTAAGGCAAACATATTACAGCACATTAATGTAGCGTACTGCTAAAATTCTTAAAACTTAAAAAGTGTGAATTTGAGAAAATTTCCCAAGCTATAGCTAAAGTTCTTAAAATCCTTGAGGATCTAATATGTGAATCGTCTCAATGCTTTTACTGTAATTGATAGGAACATGAATCAATATACCGGTCTTCTGAAAGGGACAACCAAGTGTGCTTCATAATGCACACATTAATATTACAAGATGTTCCAGAGATTTAGCTACAAATAGAAAGTCAAAATGTTTACAGCTGCTACCATTTTGGAAATCCTAATTGCACCTGTATATCCCAGAGGTCCATTATTTATGAATAAGGCTCCCTCTGTGGGTGTCCTGCTTTTGCTTTAAGCCCGCAAGTCCCCTACCTCTTACCAAAACCTAATTTACACACATGCAGCATTCTGTATGTATATGTAGTATATGTAGTATATCCTATGTATAGGAAATAGCCCCGAAGCAGAGAAAATAAACAGTCATGATGCTCATTCTTTGCTACACTATATCACAAAAGTCAGCTTGAATGAACTCACATGCCAGAGAGCTCAAATAATGCGTAGAAAGATCATTTTGTAGTCTGTAAAGACTCTCACACAAGCCAGCTCACTACAAAAAGAGCATAGTCTATTTTAGAAATGTTCAAAAAGACATCTTATATTGGCCTATTTGTTTGTCTGACATATTGTAAACAGTGTGATTTGTCAAAGTGACTTCACATCGCAGTGCGTTCACGATTTATGTTAATGAATCTGCAAATCAGTGAAGCTCAGAAGACAAATGTCTAGGGGCATATTTAAAAGGCTGTAAGCAAGCAGATGTTTTATGATTCAATTGGTAATTGTGTTGCTCTTATGGAGCTTGTTCAATAAATTTGAATGTATCTTGCATCTCATATAAATGCTAAATTTAGATGACAATGTCAAACTTAATTAGAATATATTATCTATGTACTCCTACCGCACACATTAATTTCCTTTAACTTAAAGGGACTAAAAAAAGAAAGAGTTTCTGATTCTGAATGAATTAATAATTATGCACAAACTCTTTACATTGTGTTTAATTGTGTTATTATAGTACTATATATATATATATATATATATATATATATATATAAACAAAAATATTAGAAACTGATGTTTTGCTGATTAAGAACACATTACAAACATTTTAGTTTATTTTATTCTTTATTTTTGGTGGTGGGGTCTGGAATGGATTAATTATACTTAATTGGTCTGGAAGACATCACTAAATCATCACCAAAAAAAAATGAAGCGGAAAAAAAATGCCAAGAAATGCCGCGCGCAGAGCCAGTCCTGGCGCATGCGTATTTTTCGGCTGCGCGATCACGTGACGCGGGGCTTCATGATCACGTGAGCGCGAAGGTCTTCCGGTGTCCGTGCTGCGGAGGATTCCGGTGAGTTTTTAACATTTCACGACTGTTTACATCGTTACTTGGTATACGTGTTCGAAACGAATCTTTGTACTGAAAACATTTACTCATGTTAAACGGTTAGAGAGTCCAAAATATCTTGTTTAGTTTTTCAAATAGGTAACTTTTTCAGCGAGTTCTCTGTTTGTCTTATAACACGAGCTTTTACTCGAAGTTAACTCTAGTTTTATATTAGTTTACGTTGGCGACCAATGGTACATTGGTAGCATGTGAAGAAGGAGTGAAAATATAAACGAAATACAACGAACACTTGAAAATTTAAACTAATACTTCTGGATGTTTTTTTGTTTTTTTTGTTTTTGTTTTTTTTTGTCACTAATTCCACAACTTAGACAAGGTTGTATCTTTTAGATGAGCTTTTCACGTGTGAGTGTCATTCCAGAATTACAGGCACCAACTTTTTTGAAAATGAGACCATTCACATTTTTGTTAAGCTGTAATGAAAAACTACACAAAACAAAACAAAAAAAAACAGACAATTATGCGTCCAGTGCATCAACTGTAGTTTTTTATTTATTTATTTTTTAAAATATATATATATATATATATATATATATATATATATATATATATATATATATATAATTAATTTATAATCTAATTATATATTTTGCTGAGGTCCCTGAAGCAACCCTGATTTCAATGCTCAGGCACTCAAAAACATAAACAGTAGTGAATAAATCTTTTCAAATTAAACAAAGTCAAATTCCATTTGAATACTCATTTCATTTTAGTATTAGTCTCATCTTTGTAAGAGGGTTGCAAATCCATACAGCTAATGGTCTAGTCTGCTAATGGTCTTTTTCAAGAGATGCAAGCTGTGTTATCTGCTAAATGGTCAAAAAAAAACCCAAAAAAAACCTTATCCGTACAGTACAAAATGACACACAATAATATATACAGTAATTTTGGAATGACCCTTCCATAACGCAAATACACCTTCACAAACTAACATTGGACCTGATCTTTGCAACACCAAGTTGTAGCTGTAAATTTGAATGGGGGCATGTCCAAATGTAAGTATCTACTGGAGCTGCAGTGTGTTTTTTTTTTTTTTTTTTTTTTTTTTTTTTTTTTTTTTTTTTTTTTTTTTTTTTAAATCTGAGGGCACCACATTGCAATGATCTGCGACTAAATCAACACCCAGTCATGCGTGCTATGAAAAAAGATGATTCACGTGGTTGCCTTTTAATGTAAAATGCACTATTGACTATGAATCCCATGTTTTGCATGCAAGCAGGTAAATGTTAGGCACTCTGGTATATTTGACACTTGCACATTAATGGTGGGAAGTAATGAAGTGCAAATACTTTGTTACTGTACTTGAGTAAATTTTTCGGCTACCTGTAATTTATTGTTTTTTTTTTTATGGCTTTATGTATTTGAAAACATTTCCTCCTTACTTGGTCAAAACAGGTTTGTTACATTTTCAACCTCCACAAATGATGACAGCCTGGATATAAACAGAGGGAGGTAAAGTCAACTGTGGTTGAACTCTTGATTCGAGCACTCGGCAAAGAAATTAGTTTTGTTTTCATTGTGCCAACTTGCCAAGTTTTCAAAAGGGATATTGTATATTATTGAAAGATTTTTTTTTTAAATTGTTACTTAGGTACATTTCATTTCAATGTACTTTTTTTTTCCAACTGTTAATAACTGAAATAATTGAATTAGTATGATTCATCGAACTTTCAGAAATTATCTTGGGCTCGTTTTTGGTATCTGAATTGAACTTTTTATATCCACTGTATCTCAGTGTGGTGTTGATTTTACCAGAGTTGTTTTTCTACCACAGCAGGTGAAGATGATCTCGAGCAATGGAACCAGGAAGAAAGTCTGCAGGAAGCAGCAGCAGCAAGTGGGCAGTGTTGCAGCTTGTGATGCTGACGCGCTGACTGAGATTAAATGTCTATTCAGTAAAATTAGGACCTACTTCAAACCGTCCAATGACGAATGGTGCACCCCTAATGCGAATGTCGCCCTCAGACAGCACATGAAAATAGAAAACTGCCGCCTTCAGGCCCTGAAGTTGTCCCTAAATGCTGTGAAGAACCAGCTCAGTGACAAGAACGTCGAAGTGTGGCATCAGCACACCAACTCCACTAACCGGGCCGGGAAGGTCATCGCCACGGTGCGCTCTGCCGCCAATGCGGAAATTTGCACTCAGGCGTGGTGCAAATTCTATGAGATCCTGGGAACGTTCAGTCTTCTTCCCGAAGAGGCGCTCCACTCTGGGGAGCTCAACACGGTTCACCTGTGCGAAGCGCCGGGGGCTTTTATAAGCGCCTTGAACCATTATGTCAAAACCAGCGAACACACGCGCTACTGCGACTGGAGCTGGGCCGCCAACACGCTCAACCCGTACCATGAGGCCAACGCCGGTGGCACGACCATCGCGGATGATCGGTTAATCGCCAACACTCTGCCGTGGTGGTTCTTTGGGTCCGACAACACGGGCGACATCATGCTCCAAAAGCACCTACTGGAGCTGCGAACGTTTGTGGCAAACATGCGGCGAGTGGATCTGGTGACGGCGGACGGGAGCTTCGACTGCCAGGAGAACCCCGATGAGCAGGAGGCGCTGGTGGCGCCGCTGCATTACTGTGAGGTGACGGCCGCTCTGCTGCTCCTCGGGCCCGGCGGCTCCTTCGTGCTCAAAATGTTCACTCTGTATGAACACTCCTCCGTTTGTTTGCTCTACCTGCTCAACTGCTGCTTCCGCTCCGTCAGCGTCTTCAAACCTGCCACCAGCAAGGCCGGCAATTCCGAGGTTTACGTCGTGTGCCTCGGCTACGACCGCAAGGAGGCCGAGAGGCCTCTGCTGTCCAAGCTCATCCGGAATTACGGACCGCATCTGGCGGAGAGGGAAGCGCTCTTCCCGGAATCCGCCATCCCGCCGTCGTTTCTCACACAGCATGAAGAGATCTGCGAGTACTTTCACACCCTGCAGGTTGAGACCATCACAGAAAATTTGAGATTGTTTGAAGGAATGAGTGGCGAGCAGAGGGAGAGGCTCGACTACATAAGGGATTGTACGGCTCACGACTACCTGCTACGTTTCCAGGTAAGAAGTCAAAAATTTAATGAGTATATTCTCTTTAAAATACAGTACAACCCGGCCACACTGCAAATAGTGAAAATCTGCACAATTGATGATTGTTGTAAATTATTATTAAAAACTAAAAACTAAAACTTAAAATAAAAAATAAACTCGCGACCAAACTAGTTAATTGTATAAACAAAGAAAAAAATAGGACTACAGACCCAGAACCCACCTACTGTACTTATTTCAATTTTCAATATTTGTCTAGTCTTTAAAAGCACATTCATAGGCACATACAACAGGAATAATTTATTTCTATTCACTATACAGTAGGGTTCACGCTGGATTAATTTTGATGAAAGTATCTTGGTGCTAGTGTTAATTTCGTCGACGAAAACAAAAATAATTTCGTCAATACACGTTTTTAGCTGGACTAAAACTAGACTAAACTAAAACCCTCGTAAACAACAACTAGGACTAAATTAGTATGCATTTTTGTCGACTAATGAAGACGAGATGAAAATGTACTCACTTAAAAACTGGACTAAAATCTATGTACGTTTTAGTTCATGAACAAAAACGAGACAGAAATTATATGATTTTTTTTAAATCTTATATGTTAATCTGTCACTGTGACACTGATTCAGGGTAAAAGGTAAAAAAAAAAAAAAGTAAATTATAGTTGTGGGAATGCTGAAGCATTTTATTGTCATTTTTATTCTCCACACTTTTTTGCCGCCTAACAACTCCCACATAATACTTCCAGTTGACATTGTTCAAATTTCAACTAGCTTAAAAAAAAAAATTCACACCTCCCTGGGTATATATATATATATATATTGTGTGATTCCACATTACTTACAGTATTTGCACAATTTAACATTTAATATAAACTATTCCCCATTCATTTTCAATGGGACAGTCATTGAACGTTTTCTAAGTATCACTTTCCACGCCCACTTCCATATACTGTATATAAATTATCATCATTACCAGGTGTCTGATACTGCTCAATGGCACAGTCGGTGAAGCGCATTGTCTAGTAACCAGGGTTATAATTTCATAATTTATCTTTCAATTTTCTTTCAGCATTCCCACGCAATTTCTCCAGAAATTGCACTTAGTCTAGTTATAACGTAACATTAATCCAACGGCTATAACGTTTCAACAATAATGTTAAACCGACCGCTAATCCTGGCTAGCTTAACTAGCTCATAACATGGAGCCAAATTAGCCGCTTGTTGATATACTGTAATTGTTTGTGAAATAGATTTTGCATCAAAACGATGAGAGAAAATTTTGTGTGAAATTGTTTCAATCCGAAATGTTCAATGTAATCTGATGACACAAACAAACAAACAAACAAACAAAAACAGTGGTTAAATGATTGTCCTAAAACTAGACTAAAACGTTTTGTTGACCAAAACTAGACGAATAAAATTATATTTTCTTGAACATCTAAAATGCTAGATTTATAATCGACAAAAAATGGACTAAATAAAAACAGGATGAGGTTAACAAGCGTGATTGAAACTGGACTAAAAATTGAGACTAAATTTTAAAATGGCAGATACAATTAACACTACTTTGTGCTCAGGTGACATTCCTCCCTCGGAGTCGCTGGATCTCCCGTAACGCCGTCAGCCCCGCCTGCTGCCGCGTCTCGGCGGGCCAACCTCTGGGAGCGAAGAAGCAGGCGGCAGGCTCCTTCAACGAGCGCAGGGAATTGCAGAGCCTCAGCTGGAAGGAGCGCGTGAAGAAAGGTTGCCATGCCGACTGGATAAAGCGTCACCTCTGCGAGGCCGACGGGACGGACTGCGTGCTGCAAGGACCCCTGTCCGGCTGCCATGTGGATTCCTGGTATGTTGTCGTCGGTGCGGTGCTGCCCGCCGTTCGAAACTCTCCCTTCTGCGCGGGTGTCTTGTTAAACTATGTTACTGAAGCACAGGTGGCCTCAGCTCTGAAAGACTTGAATCAGGCGCCTCACTGTGACTCATGCCACGCTGTTAGCTCCGCGTCAATCTTGTCGGACGTGGCGGGTGTTTGCACTGACAATAACGGGACAAAAATGAAACGGTGTATGGTGTTGGGTAGTCGCTCAGAGTGGGACGTCAGTGGGCACCAAATCGGGGAGCTCGTTCTCACATTTCCTTCAGAAGATTCGTATCGTCATGGAGACGGCGGCGTGCTTCACGACGCGGCGCCGGCGTACCAGCATCAGCTGGTCGGCTGTGTGGCGGCATCCCTGCGGACGCTGACCTCCGGGGACGCCCTGTTGCTGCCCGTGCCGTCGGCACTCACCCGCGTCTCGGCCGCCGTGGTGCTCTGCTTGCACGCTTGTTTTCGCTCAGTCAAGTTCAGGTGCCCGCCCCCCTCGGGCGGTGTCGGAGCTGTGCTCGTATGCGCCGGCTTTTGCCCCCGAGCTGCGGCCCGAATCCTCCCAACCCTGACGGAAGTCCAAAAGTGTATGGGTGAGCTGTTGAAAGGGGAGGACAACGCAGGTAAAAGTCAGCTCGTTTTTGATAGACAGGTGCTCCAATTCGTGCCCATGGATGAACTGCTGAGTGGAGGGTTGACTGACTTCCTGCGGATGATGAACTCTGAAATCATGCGACACGCGCTGCATTTGCTCATGCAGGCGTAGAACAGACGAGACTATACCAGTTAGCCTTAGCATTGTATTATTTTATATTTACATGGATTTTATGTTAATTAATCATTCCAATTTTTTGCATATGAGTATTTTTGGGGGAGGTATAATTGATGGAAGTACTGTATATATGTGTCATCAAATTCTCAATCTGAATCACTAACAGAAGTTTACATTTTAATTTATTTGTTTACACTTTTCAGGCTGCGAAACAAGCCAGGCCAAAGCAATCGTTTGAGCCGTCATCCAACCTCAGCCAACACAAGGGAGTTAACATGATTGACTGGCATTGGCCTGGTGATCTGAAAAGTGATGTTTTGCAGCTGAACGTTGAATTTGAAGCTAGATGTTTACATTACATAGAATATTTTCACGGTAACAGAATTTAGTGTTAGTAATTCGGATTCAGAATCTGATGACACAGATATAGTTCCATAATCATATCGCCACATATTAATGCGTAGTCAACCCCAATGTTATTTTTTTGACAATAATATATTCTATGCAGCCCCACGAGTCTAAATATGGTATTCTGGTTAATATGTGAGCAGCAAAGTCCAGTTGTTTTTATCCTTCTCAGGGGGCGGCCATTTTGCTATTTGCTGTCAACTGAAGATGACGTCAATGTTGCCCAGGTCTCAGGTAACAACCAATCACAGCGCAGCGTCAGCCCTGAGCAACATTGATGTCATCTTTAGTCGACAAGTGGCAAAATGGCAGCCCCCTGAGATGGGTAAAAACGGTATTTTGCTTCATAACTCATATTTCAAAAATGTAATATTAATCAGAATGTCATGTTTAGACTAGTGAGGTCACATATATTATTGTCAAGAAATGTTTCATGTTGACTTTATTATAAATTATTTGTCCAAACTGTCAGTATAACCCCACAGTTACATTTGGAAAAAATATGTGGGAGAAAAATCTCTATTTGGCCCCTTCGTTTTTCCCTAACTTGATTATGAAGAAACCATGATTGACGCCTCCTAAGTTACCGGTATGTCTTCTGCCTCTGATTATTTGTTCTTTCTTGGGCGTTCTGGTGTTTTGTATATCAAATTTAGAGGCACAAAGTTGAGCCAGAGGCAGCTATTTTTTTTTCCACAGGTCATTTTTATCATTCATGTAGTACTGTCAAATCAAAAGTGTTGTAACAAATGTGACAAAGACTTTTTAGTTCTTCCTCGTGATTGTGTTTTTCAGGGTGCACCCTCCAAACCAAAATATATTGTTTGTAAGCTGTGACTTCATGTCCGAGGCAAACTAAGTAAATTTCATAACCGAGTTCGCAAACCTCCACATGTCAGTGTCGTACGAGAAATCTTGTTTTTCATAGACACTCTTCTTACATACTTTCTGGGGCGTCATACAAATGTTTTCTGAATCTGAATGATGACATCTTCTGATACTGGTGCCCATCAGATCTGTTTGCTTTGTACAGAAAGTCTTCGTTTTTGAATATTTTGTGTCATGTTATTGATTTTCCTCAAATGCACCCTTTTGTTTGACTGATCCAACATTCTTTCATTCACAAAATGCTTTTTCTTCACTTTCATCTGGTTAAAAATCTATCATTTGAGTAAAAATGAGCTGCTAGGCAATGATGTTTTAAAATTCTTCGAGACAATATCTTTTTATTTACATTTTTCCATCCATTTGATGAGATTTTTATTTTTTTACTGTATTAATTTACTATATTCATGGACTTAAAATAGACCTCATGTGGGTTTCGTCAAAAGCAGCAACGTAACGCATTTTGTGATCTTTAGCTTTTGTTTTATTTATGATTTGTAAGAGCTTCTCCATGTCAAAAAATACAAATAAAAAATGACAAGACACGCATGCATCAGATCTCATCCCTTGCATACGGCACACAACTAAAAGTTGTTTCAGTAGAACTCGTGCATAGCTGTATTCACAAAGGGTTTTGAGGGTGGATTTGAACAAACAAAATGTCCTCGATGCCGAGCCTCCTGTCAGTCACAGATGGTTAGTGAGCCGCTGCGGCCTACCCTAGAGTGCTGGTCCTCTCCAGCAAATAGCAATGCATTACTTTTTATTTTTTTTTCCCAGGATGCGCTGCAGCTTTTTGTCTTTTGGCCATTGTACTGCTTGTTGGGTTTACCAATTTATTCCTTCATTTTCTGCCCATTGATGAATAAAACCAAAGAAATTCTGGGAATGTATTCATAGTTACTGTAAATTATATATCTATGTCTTGGTTATTTCTTATCAGAAAAACCTGGCATTTTGAACAGGGGTGTGTAGACTTTACAAATCTACTTTGTCTTGAAGCTATTTCTCTGACGGGTAGTTAGCTTGGTTGCGCATATAAAATGTTCCCCTCTTCCACACTACACACACCCCTATTAAACTCCACAGATTACTCAATCTTTTAATTTGTCAGTGGAATACATCTGGCATCTTTTACTCTTTCGACATTATGGATTACACTTGAAAAACTGGATCTCACTGCAAAAAAAAAAAGAAAAAAAAAAGTGAATCAATCATCACTAATCTGACACCGCCATCAGCCACCCAAACAAACCACTCCGATTAATTCAAATGTTTTATGTGATTTAGCATCATTCAGGGTAACGGAGAAGCATTAAAAAAAAAAAAAAAATCATTGTTTACAATGTGCTGACAAGAGAGATTTGATTTTAGTTTGTTCCGGACTGCAGATTTAATCATTCCTTAATGTAATTCTCTTCCCATTCCTGCCTGTGACATATTCGTTGCACATTAGCATGCTGATGTTCGCATTTAGCCTCACAGCTCAGCTCCTAAGTGATGGTGTTACTACAAGAAATTCAATACACAACACAATATTGAGGTAAAAAGGCATATTTTGGGGTTGTAGGATGAATATTTTGAATGACAGTTACTGTAGCTTTATTAGTGCGGTGGAGTTAGCATTTACCTCTAGGTCGCTGTTGGTTACACTTGGTTAAAGGGATACTTCACTTTATTTAGCCCATTATAGCAATCAAAAGTTAATATTTTGTCTATAATTAATTTGATACTTTCATTATTTTTCACATACAATTAGTACCTTTAAAAACATCTTTTGTAACTTGCTGTCAGCTGAAAATGACATTATAAGGGCTCAGGTAACCAATCACAGCTCACCTGTTTTCTAGGTTTGGTCATGTGACATTCACAAGCTGAGCTGTGATTGGTTACCTGAGCCCTTTTGATGTCATTTACAGTCGACAGCAAGTTGCAAAATGTGTTTTTAAAGGTACTAATTGTACATGAAACATAATGAAAATATCAAATTTATTATAGGCAAAATATTAATTTTTGACTGCCAAAAATGGCTAAATAAGTAAAGTATCCCTTTAATCTTTAGAAAAGTTTAGAAAATACATCAAAGTTTAACTTCAGCAACATAAGAGCGCTAATAAAACATTAGCATGCAGCTGTTAGCATTTAGCTCAGGGCAGCATTACTGCTCGTATGGTAACAGAAATTGACAGATACTAATACTCAAAATAATCTTAAAACAAATTAATAAAATATAGAATATTAGGAACCATATGAAAAATAATGATAAAATGTCATAGAAAATACGTTACCAATTAATAAAATACAAAATATTAGCAACCATATGAAAAATAATGATAAAATGTCTGAGAAAATATGTTATGTGAATACCGGTAGTCAGTAATGTAACTTTATCTTTATCGTTGTCTTTATTTAGGATATGATGCCTTTACACTCTCCTCTCACTCTCTCTCCTCTCACCCCCCCCCCCCTCTCTCTCTCTCTCTCTCTCTCTCTCTCTCTCTCTCTCTCTCTCTCTCTCTCTCTCGCTCTCTCGCTCTCTCGCTCTTTCGCTCTCTCGCTCTCTCTCTCATATTCTTGTCATAGCAATGTGACAAGTGGCCACCATCTTTGTAATTTTCAAGGACAAAAAAAAACATGGAACACACACTTCAATGGCTTTAAAATCCTCCATAAGAAACAAAATAAAATTCTAAACAAAATACTTGATTAGTAGTAAAGTACATGACTTATTCTACTTCTCCAATACTTATATTTAATGTAATTAATTTTTGGGGACAAAAGCTCCAGTTAGCATCCCTAGACACTACTGTGAGAACCACTGAAATAGAGTATGTAGAATTGAAAAGATGAGTTTTTGGACAGGCCCTAAAATTGCGGCAAGAGCCAGTATCACAGAGTGACTGTGGAAGAGAATTCTATAGATGAGAGGCTGCACGGCTGAAAGCTCTGGAGCCAAAAGAGGATAAACAGTACAGTGAGGAGCATGAAGTGGGATGAGAGCAGGTTATTAAATGGATATTGATTCTGAACAGCTCAAGATGATATACTTGGCACAGTTGTATGCATTTATATTGCATTTATAGTTTCTATAGATAGTTTCTATTATTGTGACACGATAGTGAGATTAAAAGGAGGCTTAAGTCCTCACTGAAGGCCAATGTACTAAATGCACAGCTCGTCACTGTGTTTGTACACCAGCAAAGACGAGAGTTGGAATAATCCAGTCAGGATGTGACCAGGGTGTTGACAGGGCTGGAAAGTGCTGTTGGGTGAGAGATAAACAAAAGTTCAAAGCAAAACTGTTTTTAATCTTGGGAAGTTGCGGGAGGGATGTTTTTTATGACATTTACTGCATGTATTAATTGTGACATAATGGCACACAGTGCAGCGAGCGCACCACTGAGCAATCCCGGGCCACCATCCACTATCTGTCACAGTGACACGAGGCACGCCAACGAGTCCCTCGCTCCTTGTGCAGCTGTTGTCTGACTAAACCGCTTTGTTTCATCGACGAAAAATGGATCACGCCAACAGCGCGATGGGAGATCAATCTTCATATTCGGAACAAAAGATAGGAGGCCAGTGCCATCTGGCATAGGAGACGTACACAATACTTTTACATTAAAAGCAGGCTATAAATTAAATGAACAGTTGTATTTTAATTTGTGTGAATAGGCCCACAGAACGGCCGCTGATGCAGCGGAGCACACAATTTCAATTTGAGCTAACATTTGTTTGCTCTATGGCCCCTTTTACAGTTGTCAACTGACTTTAAAGATACTTTTGAATATTCTCACCCATCCAGGTCATTGTATTCGCAGAGCACTGAATCCATTGCAATTGGATTGTTCTAGTTGTCTTAGAGGACTTTTCGCCTCTCATCTGAGCAGACTTAATGAGTTCATGAACATAGGCTAGAGAGGACATCGCTATCATGAGTGTTGATGTGGATTATTTCTACCCAAAGTTCGAGGAAAATCCAGTAAAGATATTGAAGCGATGCCTGAGCTAGCTAGAGGTTATACAGTTAACGATTTATCATTATTATTATATTTTTTTACCACAATTGTGATAAAATTTGAGTCAATGCCATGGAAAGAATGAATGTTCAATATGATGCTTATTCGCTGCTGAAGCAATTATTATCTCATTTGAAAACCCGACTGAAAAATATTGGCGCAAACATCCGAGTACGCTACGTGTATTTCTCGCAAATTTCTGAGTTTTTTCTCTCTCTCGCAAATCTGCAAGTTTGTCCCGTAAATTTACAAGTTTTTTTCTCACAATTTTGCCACTTAAAATGTCACAAATTTTTTAGTTTATTTCTCGTAAATTTGTGAGTTTTTTTTCCCCACAATTTTGCCACTTTATAATGTCACAAATCTGCAAGTTTATTTCCCATAAATTTGTGAGTTTTTTTTCTCACAAATTTGCCACTTTTTAAATGTCACAAATCTGCGTGTTTATTTTTCGTAAATTTGTGATTTTTTTTCTCGCAATTTTGCCACGTTATGTCACAAACCTGCGAGTTTATTTCCCATAAATTTGTGAGTTATTGTTTCTCACAAATATTCCACATTTTAAATGTCACAAATTGAGTTTATTTCTCATAAATTTGTGATTATTTCTTTTCCTGCATTTTTTGCCACTTTATGTCACAAATCTGCAAGTTTATTTCCCATAAATTTGTGAGTTTTTTTCCTCACAAATTTACCACTTAAAATGTCAAATCTTTGAGTTTATTTCTCATAAATTTGTGAGTTTTATTCTCGCAATTTTGCCCCTTTTAATGTCACAAATCTGCAAGTATTTTCCCGTAAATTTTTTCTAAGTTTTTTTTCTTGCAAATTTGTCATGCCGAAAAAAACAAACAAAAAACTTGTAAATTTGGAGGCACATCACAGCTTGTAGCATAAAGATAATGTTTGAAAACATTCTGGATTTGAAGGTAAAATTACTTCGTGTGGTTTCTTTAATGACAGCTGATTAACTCTGCTATTTTGTGCAGTGTTTTGGGAAATGTGAAAATAGAAGGCACTAAAATGCCTCTTTAAAGCCATAATTCAACAGTAATATCTGAAGAGTAATGGTGTGCTGCAGAATCATCTTTGCTAACAATCTTGCATATAAACTTGCAGATGATGTCACACAATCTTCTTCATGTTTAATCCCTAAGACTCTAGTGTCATATAGATGAGGGTTGCTCAATACAATTCAACCAATTTCAATCTCATGTTTAAAAGATGCTGCATCTTAGTGTATGCTAAAAATTAAAAACTCACCCAAGGGGAAAATGAGAATTTAATTTTCTGTTGATAAACAACAAGCAATTAACCCCTGACACCTGACCTGAATTACATTGTCGATTGGTGGAGATATTGCGGTGTGCATTTACAGTATGAAGCGAATGGATGAATGTATATGTAAAATTCCTTGCCTTTTCTTCTTTTATGTGTTAATTCTCCTTTTCATCTAATCGTGCTGTGAGAAGACGTGCCAAGCTTCTTCGTGTTTGTTGGGTCACATGGTCACTCATTAGATGGGCCCTACATTGGATTTCTTTTCATTTGATTAATTTACGACTCCATTTGTAATCAGCGACCGATTCCACTGACAGCACTTTCTTTCGTCCACGTTACGAAGCAGGCAAATCAATAGCTGACAGATTAACTGTTTACGTCAGTATTTTTCTCGCATTCTTCTCACAGGCATGTCAATGGACCTCAGATCAATTGCTGTATTGAACTGACCCTTTGGAAGGGATTGCGTGGACAGTGGTGGATAAGAGCACACAAATCAGGCTCTACCTGGCTGCTTGTTGTTGCCATTCAAGTGAATGCAAGATTGGAGCATGAATTATAGATATTGCCCCATAATTGACTGTCTGATAAGTATTAATTGAACAATATATTTAATAGTTGAGTTCTGATATTGCAGCTAATCCAAAACCCAACAAGTTTTAGTCATCAATTCAGTTCAGGTCAGTCACTCAGATGTATCGTTCAACATTATGAATTGGTCTGTTTTACTGTTGTGTGAAATTAAGTCAATTTTTTTTTTAACGTCTGCTGCTGCTGTTTTTCTTTCTTTTTTTTTTTTTTTTTTTTTTTTTGCTGTCTTGTCTTCCTTACCTGTCCCCTCCCGAACCATGTTTGGTCCAGTGACGTTCCCAATAAACATCTATGCAGATATCCTCCTCCTCCATCAACCAGGAAGTGGGTTGCTAACTGCTAAACTATGGACAAACAAAAATGGAGCCCACCCTAGTGTCAGGGTATGAGAAGAAAAACATCTTTCATAATTTGTACCCTCAATTTAGTAAAGTATACCCTAAATTTACACATCTGTACCCAGTGCTAATGAATTCACACAACCGTAACCACATTAGCATTAGGAGCTAGCTTCGCTGTGTTAGCAATCACTGTTAAGAATTGTCACAGCTGGGCTTTCTGTTACGAACAATCGGGTTTGGTTGTGTGTAATTCTCAAGAATCAGCCTCTTATTTCTTTTCTTTTTTTTTAATTCACTTTAGTGACAGTTTCAGCAAAGAGCATTATTAAACTGTATCCATTCAATATGGTGGCATGGTACCTTTTCTTCTTCATTTGTGTTTTTGTTTTTTATCGATGTGCAAAACTGATGGTACAGATTATTAAACTGTCTGAGGGTTGCCTACCTGTTAGTCTTCGATCTGTCATCTTGTTGCCATACTGTCTGATAGAACCCAGATTGCATCATGGCAGCGAATAATCACTTGTAGTCTCTGGTGACATTATTACGAGAGGTGGGGTTGTTTTTGCACATTTTGTTTGTGCACTTGAGGTCTAACATCTTAATTGTTCCCTGCAGAGAGGGGGCGAAGGACAGTTTCTGCATGCACGCAGGGAATTTCATTCCTAGCACACTTGACTGTGTGTTTCTGTCAGTAAATTAACTCTATGGTTGATTCTGGTGCACAGTGTGATTGATTGATTGATTGATTGATTGATTGATTGATTGATTGATTGATTGATTGATTGATTGATTGATTGATTGATTTAAATCAAGAGTTAAATCTAAAGTAAACCCCCCTCCATTACGGCTTCCAGCTTTGCAGTGTTTTTTTTTTTTTTTTTTTTTTTTGACACACAAAGTGAATTATGGTCCAACTCTAGTTTATATTGGGTGTAATTCCACTTTCGACCACTAGATGGTGGCACACATTTTGTTTGACACATCGTCAACGTAAAAGATGACTGTACCCTTTGTCAAGTGTTGTGGTTATCTGTTCCATTGGAAAAACCCACTACATAACTGTGAGAATCGATTGAAAATTGTATTTTGCTTTATCACTTTCCAGCATTTTCCCTGACTAGTTTCCCTGAGTTAAACTACTTAACAGTCTCCATTGTGTGGCTGATAAAATGGCTGATTACTGCAATGAGGCAATCTGTCACTCTCATTTACACAAATGGTACACTCCCACTCTGATTGCTGCTCCAGCGCATTAATGCCGGAGCAAATGTCTCTGGCACTCAAGCCCACAAAGCCTAATTTGATCTGCGTGCACACTTCCACACAAATAAGCCCACTCTGGGATTTTCATTCTACCCAACAATATGCACATTGGGGTATTTATTGCCTATCTGAGCGTATAATTATGCACTTTTCAATGTTGTGCACCAGAAAAGAGGACTGTGGTGTGTGTTTGTTATTGTAGTGATGCTTCTCAGCTGACTTTCCTGATTATCTGCGTGATGAGACGAGTGTGAAGAAGAAGTGAAAGGAGGCTTTAAAGGCCTCCTGGTAATTAGCAAGCACATTAACTTGAACTACTCTGGAGTTAAAGATATCCGGCGGGTGAGACAAACAACCCCTTGGGTCATTTCATGGTTTGATTGACCATCCTCTTGGCCATCCGGAAGACGGATTGCCTGTTGGATTGAACGTGCCTTTTATGGGCTCTGAACAGGAATGTTTTAAATAGCAGGCAGAGACGTGTTGCAAGTGCTCAGCGTCTGAACTTTGCTTCTTGCACACGTTCGTCTGTTTTGTGGATGCTCTCTTGCACTGCTCGCCCCCGACACTCATCAGGTCACTAAACGTTTTTGGTTATTCTGCACCAGGTCCTTTGTTTTCTGGCATATCAGTGTCCAGTAAAGATATCGCCTGGAACAGCACTATGTTTGCATACAGATTGTTTGAGGAACAGATGCGAGGGAGACCTTCCACCTATCGAGATAAAAGCTTGAAATTTTCCCACTGGCCACAAAACTTGGTCAACCTCATGAGAGCCCCTGCAGGAGCATAAAAAAACCTGACAAAAACATACTTATTTATTTATGTTTTAACCTTGGATGTTACAGGGGTGTCCAAACTTTTTCATTTGAGGGCCACATACAGAAAATCAGAAGGGCCACAAAATGTTATGAAGAGAAATTGTGTTTTCTCCTAAAAATTGTACAAAATGTATTTGTGCTTTTGCATATTTAGAAAAATGCTACAGTATATAAACCAATTTATTTGTAATATGGCAGTAGGGTTATTACAGTTTTGGAATTTTTCATTTTAGTTAGTTTTTATTAGTTTTCAGGGTGGTTCTGTTAGTTTTTATTAGTTTAGTTCTTTAAAAAATTCTTAGTTTTAGTTTACTTTGTTAGTTTCAGTATTATTTTTTTTTGTTTTTAAATGTGTATTACTTGTGCGCAACATTTAAAAAACACTATGGGCGTGACGTCATCTGAAGGTGCTTTTCTATTGGCTGCTGCTAGATGATGTCACTTCTGTGTGACATACTTTCAAACGTCATTAGTCCGGTTTATATCAAAATAAATCTACTAAAAAATCACATTTAAAATCATCCCTAAAGGCTCATGCATTCAATTAATTACCAAATACTAAAACGAAGGACGTTTGCTATAATTGCAGTTAGTTTTAGTTTTGTAAACATAAAATGTAGTTTCAGTTAGTTTTCGTTTTTTAAAAAGCATTTTCATTTTTATTTTATTTGGGTAACAATATTGTTTTTTGAATTTTATTTGTAGTTTTGTCATTAGTTTTAGTTAACTAAAAGAACCTCTCATGGCACCTGTTTTTCGATACCCTCCCGTCTTACTTTTACCATCTCCTAACATTTTGGTTTTGTTTATTTTATTTGAGCTGAGTCAAATGCCATTTTTAGCATATGTCGCGGGCCACTAAAAAAATGGACGGCGGGCCACAAATGGCCCCCGGGCTGTAGTTTGGACACCACTGGTTTAACCATTCACTGTGATGTCTGTTATGTAATAACTGCTAAATAATATATGCAAATGCGAGCTTTTTGGTCTGAGATTGTCACAGTAATTGTTTATTGACGATAGAAAATGCTGACTCGTCACAAAAAAATGAGAGAGACAGAGACAGTAGGATTGTAAGCATACATCCAAAATGAATTCCTCTCACCCTCACAGCTTAAGTTGTTGTTGTGACACATCTGTTCTTAAAGGCATGGTTGATTTGCAGTGTAACATCCAAGAAAATTAGTCTCATTTTGGGAAGCAGATGCTTTTTTTTTTTTTTTTTTAAGCTAAATATTCATGTTCTCTATTTACAGGGTGTCCCAAAAGACAACAAAATTGTCGCCCGGCATTAGTTTTTTTTTCTGTCCCCGACTGCAGCGTTCACACTGGTCCAACACGGAGAACAATTTATTTCAGGTTGGTGAGCATCTTATACTTAAAGTCGGTGTGGGTAAAGCTTTATCACCCTTCAAAGCATCCGCTAAATCGAGCTTATGTTGAGGGTGAGCTCTGGATAGACTTTCTCTGGCTGTTTTTTTTTTTAAGTGGTGGTAGTTGCTGGCCTTTTGTAGTTTTATCAAAAACAGTTTGAGAAATTAATGGATCTTTCAAGAAAATTCAGTCAAATACCCGTCACGAACAAATTTTAAATTGTTAGCTTTGTGAAACAGACTCAAATGTTGTATTTGCTCCTCCGCCACTTGTCCACTTGTCCATTCCGCTGGCAACTCGTGAGCATGATTACGTCGTCAGGTTTTGCCCAAAGGCCATCCATATGCAGCACGGCCAAGTGAATCACATGGACGCTCATCTGACAAATGCACAAATCAGGTTAGCAATCGCTAATGTGCAATTGATTTCATCCTTCTGTCCGTTTTCAATGAACTAATGAACATAAACACGTAGAAAAAAAGTTGTTTTTTTGTTTTTGTTTTATTCTTTGGTTGGAGCGGATTAATGGCATTTCAATTGATTTTAATGGGAAAATTTTGTTATACAAGTAAATGGAGTAAGTTTTCATCTGGCAAAGAACAACAAACGCAAGTCATTTGTCACCCATGTTGGTTTATTATGTAAACTGACACTCTACCGAGCGTTAGCGAGAATTTGATGAATTTAATTAGCATCACTTGGTTTGACAAATCATGTTAGTCTGTGATCTCTTTAATTAGGCATAGTTGTTAAATGGGCGGTGCCAGTCTTTTAGTCATTAAAAAAAAAAATCTGAAACAAGTTGTGTACTGTCTTTTCAAAATCTGCAACAGCTGTTAAATTGTGTACTGTGTGCCCACTGTTATTTATTGTTACATCTGAACTTTGCGGCTAATACATTATTTAGCAGATATTCATTTAACATAATGTGCTTTTGTTTTGAACACAAAAATGAGCCATGTCAGATAAACATCATGCAACGTCCCAGAAACAAAATAAAAGTAAACTGGAAAATAGCCTTTGGCGACACTTGCTTCATTTTTGACAGTTTAAAAAAATTGCCTCTATTTGATTTAACGTCAACGTCCGTAAGAAATGAGGCTCATCCTCGGAGGCTCTGCTACGCCATAGAAAAATTTTATTTTTAGATGCACTGACACCACAAGCGTTTATTAAATCTTTAAAACATGGATGCCAAATTAGGATGGTTATTATATTATTTAAAAAATTCTTCCATTAAAAAAAAGTTTCAATTGTTGATTTTTTATTTTATTTTTGCTTTGACTTGCACAAAAACTTACGAATGCTGTATCTTGGAACTGAACTCAACTCACTTCACTATTAACAGCACTTTAGCTGATAGTGAACAATGCAAAACAACAAACTGAACTGTTGAATGCAGTTTTAAACAACCACATAATAAAATAGCCTGATAGCTTAATGCTAATACTCAATAGAAAAAGCCATTCACATGCTAAATATTAGCATCACTAGTCAATTTTGGAATCCTTTAAGCAATAGATATTTGAACACAGTTCAGCAACACATACAGGTGTGCAATATGGACAAAATGTTTTATCCTGATACAGGTAATTTTATATCACGATGTATATCCCGATATAGCATTTTTCATTGAAATTACATGAAGTGTAATTAATTAAATAAAGTGAATTAAAAACAAAATCTCATAAGGCAGATGAAAGGGAACTACAGTAGTAACGAGGGAAATTGAAATATCTTTCAGCTGAATCTGGTGCAATGAATATTGTTTGTAAACATTGTCCAGCAACTTAACAAATATCCACAACATAAACGACATACCGTGATATTATATGATAGAAAATGTTATCTTGTCTGCTGTCCAGATCATTATATCGCACAATCATAACAACACATGTAGACAGACAATTTCACAATACTCAAAGGCATATTTTCTTTATCCTTTACAAAAAAATATTAAAAATAATTGCAGTTTCATTGATATACATTTTTCGTTATTGTACTATACTGCCCCCGGTGGCCAAGGCGGGCACACCAGAAGGAGCAGCACGATGAATTGAAATGAAATTGAAAATACCTGATGTTTTTTTTTTTGTTTTTTTTTTAATTGTATTTACGGTTAATGATGTTTTTATTAAAAAAAAAAGTTTATATGTTTTTTTTTTTTTTTTAAGGGGTGGGAGTGGCTGAAGCTGATGAATGCATTTCCATTCATTTCAACCAGCATGATCATGGTCACAAACAAATTAAATTTGCATATTTGCAACCTGCTCATTCCTCTCAATCTCATTAAAATGCTTATGTACTTTTATATGTATTCAATCCACATTGCACAATTACTGTATATTCTAATTCTACATAATCCCAAACCCTGTTCATTATGCGTGCATTTGAGCAAATTACCAAGCATGGCAAAGCCTCGACAGCACCTGGCCACCCTTCAAAAGTTCATCTTTTAATTTCCGTGTTAATTATGCATATTATGTCGCATGGGCTCATCTTCATTAAGCATTAACTTGATTGCACAATACTCCGTGGACAGTGACCTACGGCCTATACCGCGACAGGCACGCAACACCAACACAGGCTGTTAAAAATTCAAGATGTGTGCGCATGCATGATTACGTACATGTCTCTGTGTAGTACTTGTGTTTGTCTTGTTTGCAAAATTGAGTTTTTAATTCATCTTTTATTATGCTTTTATACATACAGTACAATCTCCCAGCCAGTTGGGGAGTAAGGAAGTAGATTATGTAATCTACGCTTTACTTAGAAAGTAATTGAAACAGTTGCAAGACTGTTACATTTTCAACAGGATAATTTGTAACTGTAACCAATTACATTTCCAAAGTAATCCTCCCAGCGTATAGCGTAGCAAGAGGCTAACCCTACATGCACTCAGGGAAGGTGCACGTTCATAATCACATGATCAGGGGCCCCATTAATGGCTGTGTCCTTCATCCATCATTGTCTTGTTTCCACATCCCGCACCGCTCCGGGATTGGTCCCGACGCTTCGCCTCCGTCATTATAATGAGAGCAATCAGGCCTCGGCAAACATTCCGTGATTATTATTCATGCACTTTTTTATGTTGCAAGCGCCTATAAATATCGCTATTCTTTGTCACACAAACGCACATATGCACATACAAAGTCACAAACGCACGCACTGACTTAGCCCAATTATCTCTGTTTTTGTTTTCTTCATTTCTCTGATATCAGCGTGCAGCCTGGAGGGAGGAGATAAAGTGTCTTGCTCTTCTTCTTCTGATTCTGCAGCTTCACTCAACTCCCCCCCCCACCCCAATCAACGAACACCCATCCTTCACCAGCTTCCAGGGACCAAACCACAGAGCGGGGTTTTTTATGAGGAAGGAGATTAGGAGCGGATAGGAGATAGGACTCGCGCAGCAAACAGAACAAAGGCATGTTGGTGATTTAGGAGATATGCAAGAGCGGCCATTTGGATTGACTCCCTGAGTGAGTTCGATTGAGTGCGGAGAATGAGGCTCTATGACCTCAGCAGGCCAGGAGTGATGGAGAGTGTGACAAGAGGGTTGAAGGAGGGTGGAAAGTAGCAGCAATATGGAGGCGGAGTGTCGGCCCAGCTGTGAGACAGCTCAAATCAAAAGTCAGCTGAGGAGAGAGGCAAGTGAAGTGGAAGACAATGTGCCCATAAATGGAACAGGGCAATGCATCAAACGCATAATGGCATCTTCGAGTTTGTCCTCCCCAGATGTTTGGCCCTCTTGGGTGGCTCAGGGTCAGTTTTGAAGGTGATTGAATGATGTACTTTCACAACTAGGGTTGCAGAAGGTGATCATTTTGTTCCTCAAATCACGGTCTGCACCATTCGCATATTATCTTTCCTCATTGAAAGTAATGGAAATGCCATTTATCTATTCCAGCCTCCCCAAAGAACATTTTTTTCCCCTAAAAGGAAATTACCACTCAAAAATATTGTCATTTATTTAAACAAATAGTAATCACATAATAGAATGTGGAGAGTAAATGTGTGTCATGGTTAATTCCTTGTGGCTCCTTCTGGAGTGTGCAACTTAGCCACCAGGGGCAGTATAATACAGTCATGCAGACACAAACAAAGAAGAGTTTCACGACCACTGTAAGTGACTCAGTAAGATGCAGCAATATAGTTATTTTTTGCAGAGCATCAAGAATATATCATCACTGTCCTGTGAAAAACACAATTTTTGTAATTATTTACATTTTTGCATTTGTGGGATGAAACTTAACTGCAGACCCCCCTCCCCCCAAATCTCCATCGTGACTATAAATCGTATCATTTGTCTGTAAAATTGTTGTAAGTACACTTTACAGTTAAGCTAATAATACTAATACTCCTTCCGTATTCTCTGAAAATGACAGCGCCACTGCCGCCAACTGTAGTGGATGTGCAATTACACTTTATTCTAGTACAGCAAAAAAATAATAATAATAAAAAAAAAAAAATATATATATATATATATATATATATATATATATATATATATATATATATATATATATATATATATATATATATATATGTGTACAGGTCCCGGAATTCACCCTGGCCCCCTTTTTGTGAATCACTCGTTTAAAGGGTTAAAACGCTGTGACTATTGATGCCATTAGATAAGTCTGTCTGTTGTTTTGGATCCTTTGTTAGCATTAAGCTAGCGGACATGCCAAAGGCAAAATAAAAGGTATAGTGTTGACTATTCTTCAATTAGGAGTGGCGATGCAATGATTTAACAAGGTAGGGAACAGTTACTGTAAATATTAATACGTAACATTTTGTTGATATAAATGTTTGCAATTGTTTACATTTTCAAATGATCACTTCTGCAACATTCTTGCGAAATTATAATGTGCCGTCACTGGTGAACTATTTTTACAACAGGCCTGTGGGGTACTTCCAGTATGTGGTCCTTAGGGACTGCGTGGTGTCCGCGGGCACCATGTAAGTAACACCTGGTCTCACTCTCTACGACTGTACAGTAACTCATAGGGCTGATTATTACACTCCATGGTTACAGTTTGTTCACGTTCCACAGCAGTGAAGGTAAATCATGTATTTATGTACTGTACATGTGTTCGCAAGCTCGAAAAGTCTCGGGTCCAAAAGCAGGACCTTTTGAGGGTACTACTCAAGTCACTCTAATAAGGTCAATCAATACATTCTTAGAGATACACTGCATGTGTGACAAAAGCAAACTTACTGAAGCTGCCTACTCAAATGACTTGCCTTGTTAATGGCTATGTCAATCATTTGCTATCGTACGCTGAATTGTCTTACTAAATTAGCCTACTTACATTGGACTGTGTACAACCCAGATTTGATCAGTTATGTGAGTTAGGTGAGAATAATGATGGGACAAAGTTTATATTTGGTTTCATTTTTTTAATATCTCAAAAACCTAGCTGGCACTCTGCTTTTTTAGTTTTTGTTTTGCACTTGCACAATACTGTGAAATAATCACGTCTTTATAAAGCTCTGCTAACACATCACATGTAATGAACATGTTTACTGTATGACAAACACAACTCGTCTTTATTTGATTAGGCAGAGGAGCCAAAGAGGCTCGTTTTCTCATGAGCAGCAAAATCGTCACAGCAGCAGCAGCAGCAGCATCTTGTACATCAGTTCATGGTAACTCATAAGCAATGCCCAGGAGACCCCCCCCCCCCCTTCTCCTTGCCTCGCAGCTGAAGTGGTCTCTGGTTCCCATTGGGGGGTGGGGGGAGCTGTCGTCTCAGCCGAGGCACTCCCTGGTGGCGGGAAAGAGAAATGCAGCCGCCGCGGGGGGGTTTAAAAGCAGCGAGTGAGGAGGAGCGTCAAGCAAAAGCGAGGATCTACACAGGCAAAAGTTGATCTTTCATCCAGCTGGCAAGTGCATCCATTCTGAGGAGGGGAGACGAAATGGCAGCCCAGACTCAAAAACCTCACCTGCACCTGGCTGAGCTCACCGCAGCTCAGTTCGTCGACATCTGGAAACATTTTGATGCAGACGGTCAGTGACTTCACGTCTTTTCTCTGCTTTCAAAAGTTCATTAAATTGAAAGAAAACATTTAATGAGTCACTTTGTATTTACATTTTTATACATTTAAGCACAAGAGAGAATAATTTGAACTCCTGCTGATGTAAATAAATGGCATCAGATGTTAATTTCTAAAGTTTTATGAAATTTGTGTTGTTTTGTGTACACTTTGAATGAAAAATTACAACTAGTCTTGCATTTTCATTCATGCAAGTTCTGTCATAACTAATTATAAACAGTAGGCTATATACAGTAACATGCACACACATCTCCATCCAAAAAGTATATAAGTTTAATCCTATTTTAGTCTAAAATCTGATTTAAAACATGATTTTCCCCTTTGGGGATCATTAAAGGATGATCTTATTCAATAAGGTGGTTAGAATATGCGTTTAAGTCTAAAGGAACAGTGAAGGAAAAAAGCTTGTAGAATATTTATAAAGAAGCAGAGTATGTGAAGGAGTGAAAGGGGGGGGGGCAGAGAGAGCGAGAGCGCTGAGGGGCATGTCTCGTAAATTGATAAAAGATGCAAAGGATTTAAATTAAAGGGAAATGAGATGATGATATGATGATGCTAAGGTGGAACCATGCAATACTAACAGTGAAATTATCCAAAACAGAGAATAAATATCTTTGGCTGTTTACTGATCATAACTAATTCTAACAAGTACCACTGATTAATGTCAGTGTTGGTCTGGGATGAATTTAAAACAGTGCAATATAGCATGAATATCATTCTTATATATATATTTTTTTAATGAAACTGCATAATCTGTAAAAATCTGGATCAGAAACCCTGGTAAATACCAGGTCAGAATAAGGCTGGACATCAGCCAACTGTCATTGCCACCCTTCCCGTTTTCATGTTCCAGCTTTAATTGAAGGATTACCTTCTCCTGTTATTCCAAAAAAAAAACTCTGACCTCTATTGTTAAACCAAACCGTAGCCTATTTCTGCAGTAATAGTAAAGCTCACGATCCAGCTTTGCCTCTAAACATCGGATTGCTTGCATTTATGGATCGTTAATGCTGGAGGGACCGCAGGACCCCTAAACCTTCCCTAATCTTCTTACACACCATCAATCTGATGAGTCTTTCGCAAAATCAGTGATGTTAACTTGCCATTAGGTCAAGAAAGAGTTGAATCAAGACAAATTGGATATGGAGTGGATTTATAAAGCTAATTTGAATTCATTTTTTTCCAGACAAGACCAAACAATCTTAACATTATGGTCTGAAGCTAGGACTAGCCAATGTAATGCAATGAGAGAGTCATTGAGACTTTTTTTTTTTTTTTCGAAAAGCCACAGTATATGAACTACAATACCAACACATGTCTTTTTGCTATATATATATATATATATATATATATATATATATATATATATATATATATATATATATATATATATATATATATATATATATATATATATATATATATATATATATAAATTATACGGCTCTATTTGGAAACCCCCTTGAAATGACAATGAATCAAAATATTCTGCTAAGCACATGTGGACTATATTGAGTGGTTGCATCACTTTACATGAGCACACTTATTTGGGAGACAGATACAAATGTTTAAAGCATCTTCACTTGGTAGGAAGAACCACAAATCACACATCTTTGACTGGCAGAGTGCGGCTTGCTGAAGATCAATGCAAACTAGATTCACCATAAATCAAAAACCGTACTTTATACTCGCTCCCCTGCGTGACAGATTCATTACAAGGGCTGTTTGTTCTTTATAAATAATCAAAGCACGTGTGCAGTATAGTATAGTATAATTGCATCAAAAGCTATTTCTTCGGTTGGAGGAAAAACCTTCATGTCGAGCTTGTGGACTAGTCTATCTTTTTTGATGAGAGAGTCCAGAGTCGGCGTTATTTCATTTTGAAGGGTTATCACCATCACAGCCATGACACAGATGCCACAGAACTGGACTGTGGATGCAAAGTGGGACAAAAAGAACAAGAGTGTGCATGCTGGATGGGACAACTGGCTCCCGTCAGCCGTTTGGAGACGAGTTATGTAACCAAGGGGGTTGCATCTGCACTCAAGTGTGCTGTGCACTAATTTGAATTGCAACTCACTTCATGCTTGGAATGGGACTGGACTCGGTACGCTCTGCACGGGACAGTAAGTCCTTCTGGTCATTGGTTTTTTGAGTTTTGCAATTCACTTTGCATTGACACGGTGTGTGTGCGTGCCAGTTGGTCTTTCACCAACTCGCAGTTGTTACTGTATCCAGTGGTCACGGTAAAACGTAAAATCACGAGCATGAGTGGAGGATTTGAGAGATGGAAATTTGAAGATTATAAAATTCTGGTGTTAATTTACAGTTAACAAGAGAGTTAAGTGACATCTAAGATACAGAAATACCTTCCTAAAAGGGGAAGTGAATCCCCCCCCCCCCCCCGCCCCCCCCCAAGAAAAAAAAAATATATATTGACAATCTGTTCTGTGCAGCCCCACTAGTCTAAATATGAGTTAGGCGGCAAAGTCCAACAGTTTTTATCAATATCAGAAGGCGGCCATTTTGCCATTTGCTGTCGAGTCAAAATGACATCACAGTTGCTCAGGTCTCAGTTACCAGCCAATTACAGCTCAGCTTCAGAAAACAGGTGAGCTGTGATTGGTTGTTGCCTGAGCAACTGCGGCAAAATGGCCGCCCCCTGTGATGGATAAAAACGGCTAGATTTTGCTTCATAACTCATGTTCCACAAATCTAATATTAATCAGAATGTAATGTTTAGACTAGTGAGCTCATATAATATTATTGTCAAGAAATGTTTAAGGTTGACTTGCACTTTAAATACTCCTTTGGCGTGTTTTTATTGCATTTATGGCACTTGTTTTTTTTAAAGGTCTTTAATCACATGCATTTAAAATAATACAACCATATTTCAAATCGTTTGCTATATTGAAAAGGCAAAAATCGTGTACAGTGCAACAATGTTATGTGTTTACAGTCAACAAATCCCATTTGTTCTAAACTAAGAGACTTAACTTATTATCTCATAATATATCTATAATCATGGCTAGCCAAAGATGTACATTATAAAAGGAATCTAGTTAAAATACAGGATGAGAGAGGATTTGGCACTCTTAAAAATGAGCCTGAACTTGAAATACTTCCTGTTTTCACTCTTCTTCTTTCAAGTTTACATAGTGTTCAACACAATGTGTGCCGCCATCTTGTGGCCAACAGTGGGATGAAACTCAAAATAGACAACAAAGTGGATTATTACTCCCTGGACCGTGCCGGAACCCACGATGGAGGATGTATTTCAGTTTCACCATTGAATCCAATGTTGAGAGAGTAAAAACTGACATTTTAATGACTACAACTTGTCACCTAGTATATACTGTCTGATCACAACACTTACCGATTCTCATCAGTACAAAAGCGGTATTGAAAATTCTCCTTTTACAAAGAAGCTCAGTGTTGATTGGTTTAGCTACATGAGAGGGGCAAAATATTAGAATCTGCTCTTCGTATGTCACAGTGAAGTTATAAACTGAAAAAAAAATCAAACAAATACTCTTATATTTTTGGATAACACCTATCGTACTGGTTCTCCCTCTGCACCATGAGTGCATAGAGTGAAATATATTTCCTATTCCCTGTGTTTGTTTGTGGGAGAAAATAGAGCACAAATCCAAGCTGAATCCTGGCCACGGATTAAGAGCTCGCGTAGTGCCTTCTAAATCGTACAAAAGAACATGAAAACATTAGAATCAGTGGATAGAAAAGGCATTGTCCTTCACTTCAGTCCACCTCCCATATGTTTATGCACACTGTGAGTTATCACAACTGATCTTCTAGTCTCACTCCACTGGATCCAGCTGCAAAGTGTGCTAATGAGGCCCTCAGGGGTCACAAGGTATAAAAACTTCCATGGTACTGTTTTTTTTTAATTTTGTTTTTTTTTCTCTCAACTGTTTTGATTAGCCAGTCAATTCCCATGCAAACCCAATGCAGTGCAATTAACAGCTGCTACATTCATTTATTTAATGTCTTTGAGAATACTGAGATGTAGCACACTTGGCAGACACTTCATTAAGCACACCTGCACATTCTAAGACAGTTTGTTCTTAAGCTTTTTAAACTAAATATCAGCATAATGGCCAACATTACAATACAGTGACATAGTAGGCCCAAGTGTTCACTATATTAAAAAAAAGAGGCTTTTTTTTTTTTTTTTTTTAATTCGAAGTATAAAGTTTTACTATTATAAGCTACTGTAACATTATTACACAGTTTGATCATTAAACCCTTTAAATCAGGGGTGTCAAACTCATGTTAGCTCATGGTCCGCATGAAGGAAAATATATTACCAAGTGGGCCGCATCGATAAAATAACGGTATATAATTTAAAAACAATTACCGTCATTTATACGCAGATTTGTAGACTAGCCCTAAATTACGGAGCTCAACTGTAATCATGTTATTCCGAAAAATAACACAAATGCAAATGGAATGCGACAACATTGCAGGTATACGTTCTGGACGTGTTAAATCGATCTGTTTTGCATATATTGTTCCCAGAATGCATTGCATGGCACAGTTAATGATGTTATAAGGACGTTAATCCTTGTCATATCTATTTGTGTTACCAGCACTTGAATTTGTGTCGTATTTAACCCGTCTATGTCGGTCTATAATTTAAATAATATCCATCCATCCATCCATTTTCTTGACCGCTTATTCCTCACAAGGGTCGCGGGGGTTGCTGGCGCCCATCTCAGCTGGCTCTGGGCAGTAGGCGGGGGACACCCTGGACTGGTTGCCAGCCAATCGCAGGGCACACGGAGACGAACAACCATCCACACTCACACGCACACCTAGGGACAATTCGGAGCGCCCAATTAACCTGCCATGCATGTCTTTGGAATGTGGGAGGAGACCGGAGTACCCGGAGAAGACCCACGCGGGCATGGGGAGAACATGCAAACTCCACCCAGGAAGGCCGGAACCTGGACTCGAACCGGAGTCCTCAGAACTGGGAGGCAGATGTGCTAACCACTCTTCCACCGTGCCGCCCAATTTAAATAATAATAATAATAATAATAATAATAATAATCATAATCATCATCATCATAATAATTAAACAAACCGTAACTTTAAGTTGTCTAAAATAATGACATCCAGGACAATTCCCCTGTACAAGTTGCATTGCTCATCTGAGGACTGCTTGTGAAATTACAAATTTTATATATTTTGATTGTGGCCGGAGATGAATTAGTCCAACATTACAATATATATATTTTTGTCCTTCTTTTTAACTAAAATCATCTTGCGGGCCGGATTAAACCCCTTTGCGGGCCTGAATCGGCCCGCGGGCCGTATGTTTGACACCCCTGCTTTAAATATAGACAAATATATTATAAAATAAACTTAATATAATGCTAAAAAAAATTATAGGAAAAAAGTGTTCCCTTAATTTCAATTCACATTTATTGATCAGACTCAGTGTCCATATAACAAACACACATAAGATATTGTAAAAAAAGAAAAGAAAAATACATAATAATAATAATAATAATAATAATAATAATAATAATAATAAAATGAAAAAATAAATCAATAAAGGAAGCGGTGTATAATTATTTAGTTAAAAATTTATTTCACATAAATTAAATAAAAATTGTACCTGACTAAATGTTTAACAGTCAGTTCTTAAAGATTCAAATGTAAATTCACTCTAAAAACCGTATGTTTCCATATCTAAAAGCCTAATTCTGATATGTTTGTTTGTATTTTAGGTTTTTAATTTTATTGGTCTAGTCAAGTATTTATTGATTCTTTTGCGCCATGCACCATATGCCACCTGAATCAGTGATCTAATCAATATAAATGCTGTTGTTTCAAATAGAAGAAAAAATTAAGACTTTACAGAGATAATAATGCTTAGTTTTGATTGATGCTATCGGTGCTTTTATTTTAGTTGTAAATAATCGTGTAAACATGTTTACTGTATTTCTCCACGACTAAACCCAAAATACTAAACATTGGTAACTAAATAGACAATTTCTTTGAGTAGGTTGGGACAGATTAATGGAATTTCCATTCCTTTCAATAGGGAATGATGATTTGAGATATCTCTCATATAAGAAAAAAAAATCTAGAGAAAGTCATAATGAAGATGGATTCACTAATCATTACTTGAGATTTGTTTAAGTCAGAAAAAAATACATACTGATGTGAGGTCAAGACCTAACAATGAGAGAGAAATGATGGATTTCAGCAATAATGGAGAAACTTATTCTGAATTTCTTTTTTTTGTGTGTCTGCAGTGTTCCAGCAGTGATTTGTTGAATGCACAGATGGTGACACGGGCAACCTATGACATCGTGTCCAGCTGAGGCAGGGAGGTTAGGGCAATGGGGGAGGTGAAAAGGAGAATAATCGCAAAGAAATTGAAATCAGATTAAGAGATGAAGAGAGAGGGGCGTGGCCACATCCTCACGTTGTATTCTGTGCATTATAACGAAAGGCATGCTCATTTTTCTCGTTTGTTTCTCGCGGGCAAACCAGAACAACAAATGATGTATGATACTCGGTCATGTGACTCATTCTCATAATAATGTCGAAAGAGGGACAGAATGCTCCAATAAGCATCATCCTAACTGCCCACTTTCACTCTCTTAGTCAAGAAAACACTCATTACACACTCCAACTGCTCCCAAGTGCTGGGATTCATTTCTTCCGCTACAGCAAATCCTGCCGCTGAAAATGCCACTTTGGCATGAAATATCAGATTGTGAACACATGACAACACGCTCAAGACTCTCTTCAAGTCATCACTTTTTAGAAGTGGCTGTGGCGGGCCTGCATTTGGTACCTGGTCAGTCTTAATCCAATATAACAGTACGCCAACTGTGCCACGTACATTCTTTATTTATCTTCCATCCATCCATCCATCCATCCATCCATCCATTTTCTTGACTGCTTACTCATCACAAGGGTCGCGGGGGGTGCTGGAGCCTATCTCAGCTGGCTTTGGGCGGTAGGCGGGGTAAACCCTGGACTAGTTGCCGGCCAATCGCAGCTTTATTTATTTTATAACATCACAAATATTTTCAAAATATTTATTTGCTTCCTGTAGGCTTAAAAAGCAGGATTACAGAGGATGAAATTCAGTAGATTTCAACATTAACTATGTATGTTGAAATTTTACCTGTTTAGAGAGTTTGACCAAAATAGAGTCAATAACTGTAATAATAATAATAATAATAATAATAATAATAATAATATTTGTGAAAAAGTGGTCAGCCTACTGTCATTTTTTTTTTTGAACGTTGATTTTTCAAAATGAAAAATTGCACTCAAATTCGGAAGTCAAGGCACTTGTATGATATGGCACCACTCTATAAATTAAGTTACGTGGGCCAGTGCTACTGATTCTGAAGGCCTTGGGTAGATTATATTTACACGATGGCAACACATAAACGCTGTAATCTGATTGGACAATAAATAAATGAATAAATCTTACATATACAAAATGGAGGAGGGGGAAAGTAAATTACAATTTGATAGGAAAAATATTACATTTTTTTAAATTATTTTTTTAGCTCAGTGCTTCTGATAGTGTTTCTGACGCTAACCTTTAACTTTTTTTCTTTTTCTTTTTTTTTGTTTTGTCAAATAGCTGATGGAATGTGTCATTCATCTTCCTTGGTGATTTTGTACTAGTGATTTAACACCAGACATGAATATTGATGTCTCGGGAGACAAATTAACATAAAACATGCATTCTCTGTGATGTACTGCATGTTATCTGCTCTGAAAGACACCCATGCCTCAATTAGTCACCGGGCGAGGCATTCACTTGAAATTGACGCCTCGTTTATTTCTCATCAGGAAAAGAAAAAAAAAACAGTTGGTAGCAGGTGGTGGCACAGAAAGCCGGAGGTCTAGGAAAAAGAAAAAACAAACAAACAAAAACACCACGAGAACGAGGTTAAATTCACAACTAAGTGCACTTCAGTCCCTGCAATATAGAATACAATATACACGTAAAATTATGCCTCACTTTATCATAACTAATGTAACTTGTATCATAAAAGGGCTTCAAACATAGTATCTCGTGTGTTTGCTTTGGCTGAGCTTAACAGGCAGGTGCACCTTCCAAAATAAGATGTGGAAAGTTAAAACAAAAGTCGAAACACTTCTGCATCATTAAATGAAATGTTTCAAACAAATCAATTACCAAAAATACATCAAAAAGCTTCACAGAACTGAATTTGTCCGTCCTCTTGTGTTGCGCAGGAAACGGCTACATCGAAGGGAAGGAACTGGAAAACTTCATTCAAGAGTTGGAGCTGGCGAGACGAGGAGCAGGCGTGGTGAGTGCTTAGGATGCATTTCCCAAAAAGCGGATCATCATCAAGCTTTTCGAAATAAATAGTCCAGGCATTCAACTTTTTTTTTTTTTTTTTTTTTTAACAAAAAGCCATGACTGTTTATGAACACCATATCCCAGACAATCCGCTTGGGATCCCATGCGAGACCCCATTTTTAGTTTCGCTTGGTTAGTGGGCCGCAATATAAAGTAAAGTTGCCTGTACTATAAATAATTTAGCAGTACTGTGTACAAAAACTAATACACTTTCTTAGTCGAAAACGAGAATGAACATTTTTCAACTGATGGAAAAACATGATCCAAACCGCTCTGAAATATGGCGCTGCTTTGAGATACAAACGCTGTATGACGGCCGTGAACGCAACTCACTTTACAACAAGCAGCAGTTTGGCTAAGAGTGAACAATTCTTCAAAGTTGTTTATTTTCAATTAGTAAAACTAAAATAAAGATATTTACACCTTGTGTAAAAGCAACTACAAATCAACTACATAGAATTCCCTCAGAGTCTGCTAGCTTAAGGAGGACGTCAACCCCCACAAAAATTCTTGACAATAATCTCTTCTATGCAGCCCCACTTGTCTAAATACTGTATTTTGGTTAATATTGCATTAGTGGAATATGAATTAAGCAGCAAAATCCAGCAATTCTTTTCAATATCATTTTGCCACTTGCTGTCGAGTGAAAATGACATCACAGTTGCTCAGGGCTCAGGAACAACAAATCACAGCTCATCTTCAGAAAACAGGTGCGCTGTGATTTTTCGTTGCCTGAGCCCTGAGCAACTATGATGTCATCTTCAGCCAAGTGGCAAAATGGCCGCCCCGAGATGGATGAAAATGGCTGGATTTTGCCTCATAACTCATATTCCAGAAATGCGATATTAATCATAATGTCATGTTTACACTAATGGGGTCACATATAACTTATTTATTATCAAGAAATGTTTAAAGGGATACTTATTTAGCCATTTTGGCAGTCAAACATGAATATTTTGCCTATAATTTTAATATTTTCATTATTTTTCATGTACAATTAGTACCTTTAAAAACACTTTGCAAATTGCTGTCGACTGAAAATGACATCACAAGGGCTCAGGTAACCAATCGCAGCTCAGCTTGTGAATGTCACATGACCAAACCTAGAAAACAGATGAGCTGTGATTGGTTACCTGAGCCTTTGTGATGTCATTTTCAGTTGACAGCAAGTTGCAAAATGTTTTTTAAAGGTACTAATTGTTCGTGAAAAATAATAAAAGTATCAAATTAATTATAGGCAAAATATTAACTTTTTATTGCTATAATGGGCTAAAAATAAGTGAAGTATCTGTTTAAGGTTGACTTCCCCTTTAATGTGAACACATAATAGGAAACGGTATCGACGTCAATGTTTTTCAATTATTGATTTCGTATATCATTGCTGTCGGGTTGAAACTTAGGATACCCAATATGGTCAATTAATATTTTTTCAGTAATCAATATTGTCGGTCATCTGATATTTTTTATGTATTGTTAGCCAACTTGAAGTTTTTTATATAGCTTGAGAACAATTATCTTAACTTTCTTGAACGCTCCAAAGTGTCATAAAACTCCACCTCGTCCTGAAATCTGCAAGAGCTTTGTGGCATTTTGTGGTTTTACCATTTTAATCTGTAACAGCATAATGCATTAGTAAGTTTTTGACTGTATTAAATTTGTGACTTAACATGATTTTGGGGTGGTGTTGATGTTGTGCAATAGTATTCAATAGCAATATAACCTACTGTAGTACCAACTTGAAGGATGCAATGTTTGTCCCATTTTGCAGGATCCTTCACACGCTGCATTCAAGGAGAAGATGAGAGAGTTCATGGCCAGTTTCGACAAGAATTCCGACGGGAGGATTGAGATGACAGAGGTGAAGGCTGTGATGAAACATGACTGATTTCACTGAGACACACTCGGGTTATAAATGGATCTCTGGTGGAGTACAGATGAAGAAAATACCACTCAGGAATACTTAAAAAAAGAAAAATCACCTCATCCATCTCTCACTTTCTCTCTCACTCTTCAGTTGGCTCAACTTCTGCCCACAGAGGAAAACTTCCTGTTGTGTTTCAGGGAGTTTGTGGGATCCAGCACTGAATTCATGGCTGTAAGTTAATCAAATCTGATTTCATAAATATATGTTTTTATAAAGTACGGCTAGTAAGGTCTGCTTCTAAAGTGTGCAGTTGGATGTTCAGGCTGCCTGCAGTCGCAGTATTAAAGCCTATTCTGAGACAAACATGCATTATGGATGGAGCACAGCCTTCAGCACAGGGAAGGCATTTAGTGTGGGCGGTTTTAGTCTCCATCTTGGAGAAACTCTATATTTCCTCAATATCTGATGGCCACCAAGGTTTTCTTTTGCAAGTTAGTTACATTTGAAGTATGGTTTATGGTGTTGTCATGTTTGCAGCTTGTGTAACATCAGTTTTGTTTTGTTTTCTTACAGGCTTGGCGGAGGTATGACCAAGACCGTAGTGGATACATTGAGTCGAATGAACTGAAGGTAAATAACCTGTCATTGCAAAAACCTCTCGATGTTTTTATTTATAACCAAGAAATGACAGATTGTGTGATAAACAGTGCGCTTGTGTATAAGCACTTTAATGTCTGAGTTTCTTTCCACTGAATTAAGCAACAAAATATTACAAATGAATGAATGAAATGAACCCAACATTCTTCATTACATCTATTTCTTTCATTTTTCTGTATTTAACTCATTCAAACCCAAAAACACGTACAAACGTTTTTTAATATTTGTCCTTCACTCCCAAAAACGTATTTACACGTTTTTTGTTTTTGTTTTTGTTTTTTTGCAAGAGCATAGAGAACGCTTTGATGCAACTTCCTGACATGAAGAGATGGCTTAAAAGCAATGTAGTTATTACAAAAAAACGTCCAGCAGGTGGCAGCAGACTATAAGCGATCAGCCAGGGCCATGTTGAAACAAGCTCTTTTTGACAGTGGTTTCAACAGAAATGTGAATACTGATGAAACTTTGTTATATTCTAATGCTAATTGCTGCAAAACGGAAACAGACACAAATTTACTTTTTTTTTCCTGATGAAAGAAGAAACTCTAATCTTTGGTTTGGTAGGTTCCATGATTATAGCAAGTGAACACAATATTCTGTGGGCCTTGCAAAATCAGTCAAAATCCAGTAAAAGAGCTGGGAGTGAAGGGAGTTGCTTCAGTGAAAATGGCTGGGAGTGAATGAGTTAATATAATTCCGGTGTTGGTACTAAACATGTACAACAACACGACCTTCACTGACCTTGCCAACTCTGATCAGGGATTCCTGACAGACCTGCTGAAGAAAGCCAACACAAGCTATGATGATAAGAAGCTCAATGAGTACACACAGACGATTGTGAGTATTATTTGGCAAACACATACTGTTTTCACGCTTTCTGCTTTGGTGAAATAAAACTAAATATTTACATGCACTGTCGAATGTATTTATTGGTTTCTGTTTAGTCATATTTACACTAAAAACAACAACATATTTACACTGCAAACAAGCAGTTTAAAGCATAGAATAAAATGTTTAGAGCATGCATCATCTTAAAAGGGCCAGTGTGTTTTGAATGATATTATTTTTTTTCATTCTTAATTTTAAAAACCTACTATTAATTTTAATACTGTATATGCAAACGTAGATTTTTTTTTACTAGTAATTGCTAAATTTATTACTTAGGTCGTGCCGAGCCTTACAGAAACCTGGCATGGTTTTCCGCCATTTTTTTTTTTTGCTACGGAAGAACTTTGCAACATAGTAATTAGTGGTAGGCTTGCAAAGTATGGTCACTCCGAGCCACCGTAGTGCTTCAAAATGCACACGCTTCGAATTTAGGTCATTGCATTCTATTAGTTCATCACTAGAGGGCACTAAATTCTACACACTGTCACTTTAAATGACATTGCATTACAGCGTTATGTCAAAATATATGGATGTTTCCATTTGTTTTTACTGCTAAATTGTTCAGCAAAATTTTATTTATTCATTTATTAACAAACTTGCTCTAAAAACTAATTAAAACTAACTAAATAAAAACAACAACAGTCAAAACAAAAACCAACCATAATGAAAACTCTAAAACTATTATATAACCCCTGTGTAAGAGTATTTGAGTAAGTATGAGAGGGGGGCTTACGTGTGTGAGAGATGTTGAGAGTTGTTTATATGAATGTAATTAATTTTTTAAGTTTCTATTTATCCTTTTTATTTTTTTTGGTGCGTGTATGAGAGATAAATATAAATTTAAATTGCTAGCGTGTGGCCGAAACTTCATGTCACAATCTGGTCAATTTCATATTTCAAAAATATACTATTGATTAGTCAGCACATGTGGGTGTTATTTTGCCAAATTATAGATCAATCTAATGTGTCGCAAATGGCTTTCTCTCTTGGAGGATGCAATGTTAACGACTGAACAAACATTTTTGGGGTCCCCTGAAAAGTACAGTAAGCATTTTGGAGGTACAAGGTTTGGGCCCGGTGCCACCAAAGTGTAACATACATGACATGTGCATGTAGAGTTGAAGCCCTGCTGTTGTCTGCGTGCCCCTGATGAAACCGACTGTTAATCCTCTTTCTGTGCAGCTAAGGATGTTTGATCTGAACGGCGATGGGAAGCTCGGTCTCTCTGAGATGGCAAGGTTCGTCTCGAATTCACAAATATTCTGCATTTCCCCCCCTCAAAACAACGACTGCTACTTTAAAACTTTGTGTCATCCCAGGCTCTTGCCCGTCCAGGAGAATTTCTTGATGAAGTTTCAGGTAGGATAACGCACACATTGTGAGCCTTGTATAAAATAATGAATGTGAATTTTTTTTATTTTTGAGTAACTTAAGTCATGTATTAGATGAGAACCACAGCAGACATTGCAATTCAGCAATACTGAAGTAACATAAGAGCGGATTTTATGTCCTTAATGTGCTGAATGGACATATGGCACATTGACACACATGCACTGTAGTAATCATGCTTCACGTGTTTATCTCTTGGTTAGTGGGGTGACGCAATAATGATGTTTACCCTCATACTGTATGTGTACAGTACAGGTCATTTTTTAAAAAGACAGAAACATGGGATGTTTTTGCCTTTTTATTTATCTTTTTGTTGTTGTCTTTTTATGGACCCCAGGAAGATTAGCTTCTGCATTTTGCAAGCGCTAATGGGGATCCAAACAAACCAATAAAACTAATTGTGAGACATTTTGAAATGGCAAAAATGGTAAAACTACTAGGTGATAATAAGCTCTATATTTGGCTTTGGTAACTATTTTTTACAACACACATAATTTGCTTACGCACTCAATGATAAGCCAGAGGTGGAGATATGTCTCCCCGTATCAAAGTCACCATCACCATAGTAACATTTAACTGCAGTTAAGTAGATTGCAGATTGAGTAGATTGTTTCCCACATGTCCGAGATTGTTATCTTACGAACACACATTTTCATTAATACATGAACAGCGCACAGCAACCCCCCCCCCACCCCCCACAAAAAATAAAATAAATAAAAAAACTTTATAAATACTGTATTTTGAAAATGTCATATTACCAAACCATGTGTTGGTATTCAAACTCTGTTGTTTATAACACAGGATAAAATTAATATTTGATTTGCAACTCTGTGTAAACATTTTTTGCCATTAATTTTCCTCAGAATAAGCAAAATTGATTCATACAATTACAAAAAGACTTAAATGATTTAAGAAATATTCTAAGAAAAAAAAAGAAAAGAAAAGAAATCAGGTCATTCCAGTACAGCCAATCAAAAAGTCAATTTCAGGTAAAGCATTATAGCCTGGGGAATTAAACGAAAGATAAATAAATCAATACCTCTGAGTAATGCGCAGAAAAGATCAGTTACAATAAAATGTAAAACAGTTTCTAAATGCATAAAATCTCACTAAAAATATCGACCCACATTACATACAGATGAAGTGTGTCCTGTAATCCACTCCCTTAAGATATAATTGGTGGCATAAAATCACATTTAGTGATGAAAATGATGAATGTTCAAATTTTGTAGCACAGATGCAATGTTAATCTTTCCGAGAGGCCTACCTCACAAACTGTATGTTCTCATACAGTCCAGTGTTCGAAACCAGATCAACAATTCCTCTCTGTCAAAGGATTAGCTAGTCTGACCGGGATTAATTCAACACTAGTCCCGGTTATCATAATCTGCATGGATTAATATCAGACGTGGCTCTGCTGGGACTTTTTACTGCTCTCTAGAAATGTCCTACGGCTTCTAACAATTTCCTTGCTCTTATGCGCACAGGGCATCAGGCTCACAGTCAAGGAATTTGACTCGCTCTTCACATTTTATGATAAGGTGAAATACACTTGCTTGTGCTTTTTGTGTGTGTGTGTGTGTGTGTGTGTGTGTGTGTGTGTTACATGCTGTGTGTTTTTGTTTGTACCACTTACCCTGTTCTTGAATGGCCGCATGACATGCTTCCTTTCTCAACTTCCACCACAGGGTTCTCTGCTTTGCCTTTTTCTTCCTGACCAACAATAATTTCATACACCATTATCCTGTCTAGTACTACAGCCTCCACCCCCTCCACCACTACTATATTAGCATTTATTTATATATATATATATATATATATATATATATATATATATATATATATATATATATATATATATATATATATATATATATATATATATATATATATATATATTAAAAAAAAAAAACATGTTCCATAAAACTACTCTGGCAACTACAATTTATCCCCAAAGTTACTTGAGTTAATAGTAAGTAAATTGAGTGACAGAGTAAATGTAGCCGTGTGTGTAGCTGAGTGTGACAATATATCAATATCGCGATAAATCGTGGTACTTTGTCTCCCGCTAGATTATCGATACGTTTACACAAATATCGTGATATTTGTAGTTAATATACAGCCACTATAACGGCTCAGTTGGTCATGACTTATTGAGCAATTACTTGATCGGGCCACTAGGGGGAGCACCTCATAAGAGTGGCGGGGAAATGGCCGCAAGTTTTCAGGCAAAGAAGACTCATGAGCTTTATTATTAAAATTATATTATTAAAATTATTATTAATATATATATATATATATATATATATATATATATATATATATATATATATATATATATATATATATATATATATATATATATATATATATATATAATTATTATTTTATTTATATTTTTATATAAAATACATATTTATATATTCTGCGATTGGCTGGCAACCAGTCCAGGGTGTCCCCCGCCTCCTGCCCAGAGCCAGCTGAGATAGGCTCCAGCACCCCCCGCGACCCTTGTGAGGAATAAGCGGTCAAGACATTGGATGGATGGATGGATATTTATATATTATATTATGTAATTATATTATATTTATAGTATTGTTTATTATTTATTTATATTTTATTATTATAATTATATTATTATTATTATTTTATGATTAGTTTTATCGTAAATTATCGTGGATTTATTACTGAGCAATATATCGATAATCGTGGTATCGTCATATCGTGAGATAATCGTAATTGTGAGCCTTGTATCGCATATTGTATCGTATCGTGAGGTAGCCTGATGTTCCCACCCCTATTTAGCACCCACCTCTAATTATTATTTATTAATGTGTACTTTCAGGTATTATTTACTTGTCTAATCACCTCTAGCGATGTTGTGACCTAGTTATTTGTCCATTTTTATTTGAACTCTATGAGCAAAAGTATTGAGACACCTTTGGGCGGTTAAAAATGTGTAGGTTTGTGGCCCTTACTAACGTGCAAGATTCTCAACCAAGGGCCATCATAATGACACGATTACGAAAGTGTGTCGTCGTGACAAATAGTCACAGAGAAGTTCTGTGGCAAAATGGCAACGCTAGCAAAGCTAACATTAGCACTGTAGTAAGCAGACGTTAGCCATGGCTGCTTCGCTGGTAGCATGACTTATTCATAATGGAGTGTTACTGTCAAAATACATGTTACCAGTTTGAAGTTTTAATTTTTATTTATTTTTTTTGGCTTGTATAATAATGACATGATTAGGAAAGTGTGTCATCGTGACAAATAGTCACAGAGAACGCATATCCAGTTTCCACAAAATGCAAAGCTAGCATTAGCACTGTAGCAAGCAGACGTTAACCATTACTTATTCGTAATGGAGTGTTACTTTCAAAATACATGTTAGCAATTTGAAGTTTTATTTTTTGGCTTCTATAATGAATTAAAATACAAAAAAAAAAACCATTTCATTATTCTGTTACACTTTCACTGTGATTGGTCTGATTCTGATAAACACACCAAAGCAATTTCTAATGATATTGCCCCAAATAAACTGAAATTGTGTATTTTCAATTTCACAGGACGGTAATGGCTACATCGACGAGCAGGAGCTGGATGCGTTGCTGAAGGATCTCTATGAAAAGAACAAAATGGTAATAATGACAAATTTAAACTGGAACCTGTATCCACTTTTCTGACCAAGAAACTGCATGTTGGCAGGATGTGGGCGCCACAGGACTGTCGGGGTACAAGAAGAGCATCATGGCGCTGTCAGACGGAGGGAAACTGTTTCGTACCGAGCTGGAGATCGTCCTCTGCCGGGATTCTGAGCTGTGAGACCACCACCCTGTCCCCCCACTGCCTCCTTCCTACCTCCTGTTGTAGCCTGGTGCATGTATGACCTGCTTACACTGCTAGAGAAAACTAAAAGTGCTCCCAAAAGCACTCAATCAACTGCCTGGCCCTTACGTTTAATCTTTTTAACATGGTGAAATAGCTCTAGCAATCGAATAAACTGTGCAATCAACTTTGTTTTTTTTTTAATTTCACATTTTAATAAGCATTTGCATTTTACATGAATCCATCGATGACCCCTCTCACTTAATACTAATTCTGTTCATGTATTCTGTTTATTTTAGTCAAAACCAATTCACTCTTGTTTATCTCATGAAGCTTGTACTGTTCTATTAAATATATTACTGAGAGAATGAATAAATATAACATAAGACTCGTGCTCCAGTTGTTCCCTCCACATTAAAGAAATCTCTCCCCAAACAGCAGGAGGATTATTTCACCTTGCAACAATGCAATGTGAGAGAAAATAATTTCATCCCACTGGAAGTTGAGTAAAGATTACAGTCGGGAGCGGAAAGGTTGCGCAGCAGCCGGAGTGATACAACTTCTCTGTCCAATCTCCTGCAAACAGAAAGCGTGATGTCGGACTGGGAGCTCCTCCATTTTTCATGCCGAGGCTTTTGTGGCGCTTTTAGATAAAAGTGAGCCGAGTTGGCAAAACACATAGAAGGAGGATTGTCTCACTCCTACTGCATGAATACAAACAAAGTGGCAACAAAACCCGAGGAAACAACTGTCATTTCTTTATGCATGTGTATAGTTTCAAGCTGAAATGTACTGTGACCTATACAATAACGATCTTAAACTTGGTGTATTCATTACAAGGCTTCTCGATTAACACACACATGAAGAAACATGCTTGAAATAAACTTGCAGGTGCCCTGTTTAGCTAAAATGTTCATGTTAAAGCTTTTCTTTTTTCTTTTACATCATGCATGCTCCACCACTGCCCAGATGTGGAGTGTTCACCCTGAACACCAAGAAAACTGAAAATACAAAGAGTTAATTCAAGCGCACGAACTTGCACGCACGCCATGCGTGAGCTTGACACAGAGGCTGCAGTTACGCTTGAAGCCAGAGGTGGCAGTCGCGAGTAAACAAGTGACAAATGCCGCAATGCAACTTTAATCTAATGTGGTTTTTTTTGTGTGAAAATTTAATGAAACTGTTTTAAAAAAAAAACTGCGCCAAACATCATTTAAGTGCCTTGTTGTGGTGACGCCTGAAAGGGGAAAGTTCTTATTCTTAGAAAACGCTGGTCATAAAATTTGTAGGGATGGGTAAGTACTGATACCAGGCATCGATGTTGGGCCGATACCTGGGCTTATTTTAATCAATCAATCAAACTTTATTTATATAGCACCTTTCATACATTCAGATGCATCTCAAAGTGCTGAACAATTAAAACTAGTGCTGTCAAACGATTAAAATTTTTAATATGATTAATCACACTTTTTAATTTTGATTCATCACGATTAATCAGCTAATTTACTTGCGTAATATAAAATAAATACAAATTACCGTAATATTTTACAAGTGACAAAGTATTTTATGATATGAATGTCATTTGCAAACATTGATTAAATGCATGTACGCAATTGCATGCATGCGTGTATTGCTCAAAACGTAACAGCATCATATCAATTGGGTGCAATTCAGCAATTATTAATTAAATGCAAATTACCTTTTTACCTTTATCTAGAGTCCCCGTCGGGGTGTTTTTTTAAAGAGAAATTTACCACCGAGCACACCAACCGAAGTCACTCCGCTCATTTTGGAACAACAGGCGTAGGAAATGCCGTGCATTCACCTCATCACTGACCTGCGCAGCCTTCAATGTAACCATCCGCGGTTACGTTCAAGGCTCAAGTAAAAAAAAAAAATAGTGTGATTAATATGCGTTAATACGTGATTAATGCGACATTTTTCTGTGATTAATTAATCTATTAACGCTTTAACTTTGACAGCCCTAATTAAAACATCCATAATACAATAAAAAGAAAAAGCCATCCCATCCCCCCATAACCCCATGATCGTACCCACAGACACACGCAAACCACAACATGGCGGGGCACAGAAGAACCCTGTGAGGAGGCACCCCGGAGGAGTTCATCCACTGAGAGGGCTGACGGCCAACCACCACAGGTTGGAATGCGATCCCAGAGACCGCTGGCCCACAGTGTGTATCGGTACTCACATCGGTGGTGATACTAGTATCTGCCGCCCTCTTGTGGCTGTTTTACGATCGGAAACTAGAACTTTGAAGAATAGAAAATTATTAATTTTATGCAATTTTCAAGAAAAATGGTATAGTATTCCCTCACTTATCGCTGGTGACGCTTTTTGAGTCCACGCCTGCAATAAGTGAATTTCTGTGAAGTAGAGGTTGACTTTTTTATTTATTTATTTATAAATAATGTATTTTATTTTGGGGAGAATTTACACCTCTATTAAGCCACCCTCACTCACTCCCACACGGTTCCCACCCTTCTAAACACTTTTTTAATAAATGTAACTTTTAGCATGAAAAAGTAGAATAAATACCGATTTGCTGATGAAGTTTTGCTTTTTAATCTTAGAATGGCTTTCCTTAACCAGAAACTGGGTTACAAATGTCACAAATGAAAATCTGCGATACAGTAAATCCGCAATAACTGAACCCCAAAGTAGCGAGGGAACACTGTATTAGGGATATATAGGTCTTTAAAATTATCTTGGGGGAGAAATTTTATGTATCAAAATATGGCAACGGTACTTGGTATTGGTTTTGGTGACTACACAAGATTTGATTACTCGTACTGGTATCTGTCGGGAAAAAAAAAGTGGTATCAAACATCCTTAAAAAAAAGAAAGAAAACATAATGATAACCTACCCCATTTCTAAGTTGCTTTTACTTATCTTAACTCATCAGTATGGATTTTTTATTTTATTTTTATTTTTTTACTCCTTGTTGGATTAAAATCTTGACCCAACATGCTGGGTTCAAATCCTCAACCCAATACATTGGCTATAAATAACCAAGCATTTGCGCAGCCTCAGTCCCTTTTGGACCCAGCGCTGCCGCTGGGTTAGCTTTTTTTCATCCAATTTGGGTTACTTTTAGCCCAGTTGTTTAAAGATTGTAATTTGGAACTCAGCTCGGAATAATCACTCTTTTCACACGCAATTTATAAACAAATATATCTTATTTAAGGTTTTCTTAATTTTGATGTAGAAAGAAGCCGCCCTCTCCTCATACACAATATCAGTCCATTATGGAACATTCTACTTCCATTAATTAACCATCACAGCACTTTCATCTTTAATTAAACTCGCTATCTTTGAAGCCAACCTCTTTCCACACCATCACAGAACTACACACACACACACACACCCACACACCCCTAAATACACCCGATCTCACAAAACAAAACAAAACAAAAAAATAAAAATAAATAAAAATACAAGAGCTCACACAGCGTTCTATGTTGTACAAATGCACACGAGCACGAATACACCAGGATGTGAGGGAGGGGCCCGTTTGGTGACACAAGGAAGCGTATCGTTGAAGCTGTTAACTGCTGACAACGAGGAAAGAGTTATATCCGCTCTGATTCCTTCACACACATCAGACGCTTGCAGTCAGGGAGATGAGACGAGTGAAACAAACAGATGAGATTCCCTCTGTGCCTGCCCCCCAACAACCAACCTCCCCCAACTCCAACAAGCATATAAATGCAAAGGGTGGATATAATCGTTGTGAATGTACAAGAGTGGAGGGCCTGAGGTGTTTCAAGTTAAATATGTTAATATACATTACACAGACGGATAGATAAACACTTTATTCATTTATTGTGTAGGAGTTTGAAACAATCCTAAGAGCTGTCTGTGTGTCTACCACATCTGCTCAGGTTATCACAGAAATGTGCTCTTGTTCATACACAATTAATCAAGAATTACTTCCAAATGATTGACACGTTATACTTCATACTACTTTGTAACTGAACAAATGTAAGAATATCACACACTCAAATTACAACATATGATTCCACTTGTATGGAGGACCAAAACTGCCAAAATTCAAAATAAATAAATGACGAAAAAAATAAATAAATGACTAAAAGTGATAGGATAGATAGGCTCCAGCATGCCCGCGACCCTTGTGAGGAATAAGTGGTCAAGAAAATGGATGGATGGATGGATGGATGGATGGATGGATGGATGGATGGATGGATGGATGGATGGATGGATGGATGGATGGATTAATGGATGGATGGACGGATGGATGGATGGATGGATGGATGGATGGATGGATGGATGGATGGATGGAAATAAATCCGTTTTTATTTTCACTTTTAGTCATTTATTTATTTAGTCATTTATTTATCTATTTAGTCATTTATTTATTTAGTCATTTATTTAGAATTTTGGCAGTTTTGGGCCGTACTGCCAAGTCGAAATGTTACGACTATGTGACGACTAAATGTGACGACCACTGTCTGCTCTCACTTGTTGTCTCGCAACTCGTCGCAAGTTGAAGACACGCTTAGGACCGCCCCTCATTTGAAGAACATTTCGACTTGGCTGTACGGCCCAAAACTGCCAAAATTCAAAATAAATAAATGTCTAAATAAAGAAATGACTAAATAAATAGATAAATAAATGACCAAATAAATAGATAAATAAATGACTAAATACATAGATAAATAAATGACTAAATAAATAAATGACTAAAAAGTTTAAAAAAACTCCGGTCTCCTCCCACATTCCAAAGACATGCATGGCAGGTTAATTGGGCGCTCCGAATTGTCCCTAGGTGTGCTTGTGTGCGTGGATGGTTGTTTGTCTCTGTGTGCCCTGCGATTGGCTGGCAACCAGTTCAGGGTGTACCCCGCCTACTGCCCAAAGCCAGCTGAGATAGGCGCCAGCACCCCCCGCGACCCTTGTGAGGAATAAGCGGTCAAGAAAATGGATGGATGGATAAGTAAAAAACAAAAAAAAACAAAAAACGAACTAAATAAATAAATAAATGACTAAAAGTGAATATAAAAAAGGATTTATTTCCATTTATATTTATTTTTTTTAGATATAATTTTCAAATTATATTTTTTATATTAATTTTTATTTGCACTTTTAGTCATTTATTTATTTATTTATTTATTTAGTCATTTATTTATTTCAAATTTTGGCAGTTTTGGTCCTCCATACACTTAACTATAAATGGAGAAAAAAAAAGTTGTTTGTAAACTCTAGGGAGGAAAACAAATAAATTACAGACCCTAGCCAAGTATCATAAGTGCACCTGAGATGTAATACTTTAAACACGCATCATTTCATTGTCGAAGCTGTATGCTGTCACTGCAGCCATTATATTTTGCATTTGGAAAAATATCACAGGCATAGTTGTGAGGAGAGAAGCTGCATTTATTACATCTTAATCCGAGTGTTGGTGCCGAAATCAATCATCTTTATGAAGAAAATGCTACATAATGGCTTTTCGCAACACCCGTACGCACACAGGCATTAAATCAGGTTTTAAGGAAGCCTACGTTGAGAAACATCCTCTAGCACTTCTCTCTTCTTATCAGTTTGTCCTCATTTATTTTTTGCAGCACTTTCATTTTTCTGCTTGTCAGCCCTGCATGCTTCACCAGATCAAATTTCTTCAAAACTTATTCTCAATCTGTGGTTTTAGGGGAACACAAACCCGAACATAAGTACCTTTGATCAAAGTGTCTGTTCATATTAATGTTGACTAAGCTTATACATCCAGCCATGTAATAATATGCTGTACATTTAAATGCTGTTAATAGGATAGCCAGGAAATACTGTTGGATGCATTGAAGGTATTTGCAGTTGTCTGAATGTGAGAGGGGCAGCAGGAGGACAACATCTGTGCTCTCCTGTCAGCTTGGTGAGGGTAAAAAAACACACACAAAAAACACCCTAGAAACCTTTACATGATCCCACATTGCGGACCTCAGCTGCAGACATGAACTCAGTCTGGTGCCGCTTCCAAAATACCACTTCAAAACACAGTGCTGTCTGGGTGGGTTATAGTGAAAACTGCAAAAGCTCACCACCTCTCAAGATTCTGATGCTTTTCCACATACAATTCAGTCTAAAATTCCTTTGAAAACCAAACAAAACCCTGAGTTTAAACCGTTATTGTTCCAGATGAAGTCAAAACAATTAAATAGGTACATTTTACTTGCCATGATTCTAAACAGTACTGTTTTCCAGTGGAAAAATGTGGAAATATATATGTGCCAACTAAGTTAAAATGGGAATTTCTAACATTGACTTTTTTCTTCACCATCAAAACGTTCCAATTCAATAAAAATCAACATAAAAATAAATATTCACAAAATATTCAGTGTTAAAAAAACAAAACAAAAACAAATCCCTGTCCAAATTCAAATTACAACTCACAAAAGCATCCTAAGACATTCACATAACCAATATATATATATATATATATATATATATATATATATATATATATATATATATATATATATATATATATATATATATATATATATATATATATATATATATATATATATATATATATATATATATATATATATATATATATATATATATATATATATATATATATATATTTTTTTTATTCATCCAACATCCAGGATTTATTGGTCATGGGATGCTGACACCGGAGGGGCAGTTAGATACTGTAATTCACTATTAAAAAAACCTTACTCTTTATCAAAAAAGGCTTGTTATTTTCCGTACATCTACTTTGATCTTTTTTTTCCACAATAATGTGCAATTACAGTGATGTACAAAGTTTGAGTACTTTAAAATTTCATCCACCTCGGCTCGTGTGAAAAAAAGTAAGTTATAAAAAAAACAAACAAAAAAACATGTTAATCACAAGCGACAACGTCACACCATCAAAACAGTGTCCACTTTCCGTGATTAATTTCTCAAAGTGTGGTACATGGGCTCCCTCTAGAGGTACACAAAAGAATCACTGCCTGAATACAATTCAGTTGTACTAAACTTTTATGTTCAATATCAATGCATTTGCATTGTTCGGTGTGATTTTTTTTCCATTTACACTTTTATTCAGCTTTTATTTACGATACATTTTTATTGGACAATACAGAATTTAAGTACAGTACGTTTTTTTTTCCTATATTGAAAAACAGTGTTAATGTTCATACTGCGCATTGTGTAACAGTGGCTTACAATGGTATTACGGTCAATAGAAATTAAACATTTGTATTGTTTTTTTTAAAACAGTTAATTAATGTATTTTAATGTCAATGAAGGTGATATTTGGAGTCAGAGCAGAAGTATTCTTTGAGGCGGCACTAAGCGCTAAACATTGCTGATGTAAGATTGTGACATCTAGTGGACAAATTGTGTCACTACAAAAGAGGCAAGGAACGTCAGTGTTGTACAAAAAAATACCATACAGTATATTAAAATGAATAGACCCTTGCAGCCGACGTCACTGCTTAGCTCCCGCTCCGCCTCCCGGAGGGCAAGCCTCCCATAACAAATGAATGTAGAGAGCTTGGTTTTCGTTAAAAGTTGGGAAATATGTCGTGTCACACATGAAACGTCCCGAGTAGGACACTACATTACTGCGATTCATTGAAACCAGTCGTTTAGAGCAAATAGATACAAAAAATGGAGTTTGTTGGAGGGCAAAGTGGAATTGGAAACTTAAGGTATGTTGTTTTTGGTTGAAACAGTACGTCGATCACTAGCTACTTTCGTGGTGTAAATTGTCATTCATTACATCTTTTCTGTCCGGTTATACTCGTCTTGCTAGTCGAAGTCTTAAAGTTCAAGCTATCTTAGCTTGCAAGCTGCTAACACGTTTACAACACATTCCTCAGGAGAGATCAAGCCTGAGTTAAAGTGTTGTGATAATCTAGTTAATTCGTTAACTTTTTGTTTGAATTACTTGTTCCGCCTGGTTTATAAAATCACTGCCGACAGCCGAAAGAATTATCCGATCGCTATTTGAGACATTAGAGTATCCGTAGGACGCGCACAAGTTCACCATAACATTGGTAGTTGATTTATCAACTGTTTGAGCTATTTTCTAGGTCACTGATTGTTTTCTAATTCTAATTCTAATTGACGCTTGTCACTTAATCGTGACGTCACACTAAAATGGTCTACTGTCAATATATACAAAAACGTGTTTTAACAATTTTGTGCAATTATTCACTACCAAAAAGCAGTAAATAGTCGACAAATCACATGAGGCTATTTGAAGCGCGTGCTTGCCACGTGACCAACAACGTCCGGCGTGTTTGCGTGTAACGGACGTCATCACGTCCTCCGCGCTTCTCACCGCGGCCGTGACTGCCCTTCATCCGTCCACATCCTGCCAGGCTCGACTTCCCCAAGCGCGCAGAAATGGCCCTGCTCAAGTCCAACAAAGTGTTCGTCTGTTTGGGGAACATTACCCCGGCACTCGGTGTTATGTCCTCCCGTAACAGGTAAACCGCGACATTGTGTTAAATTGGTCCACAGTGTCGTAGGCCTATGTTCCATGTTTTAGCCGCGAAGGTAGTTGTCGCTCATGTTAGTTTATTTGGCAGTCGTAGAATATAATATTCTCGGTCGCACCGACGGAAGCTTGCTTCCCCTGAGGAGCTAATGCTAGCCGCACTAACTGGCTAGCTAACGCAGTCAGGGGTCATTTGGTGACATTAGGCCTTGGCATCGAAATGAGCTTGTTTGCGCCCGGCGCTTTTTGGATAATTCCTATACTAGCCTCAATTGCACCTTTTGTGCGTGTTTGGGATTTAAAATCACCAATGTTGTTAATCAAATTCAGGAATCGGTACCACTTCCCCTAAAGCCGATATACAGGGATTAGGGGTTGGGGTAACTGTCTACATGATTTTGTTTTAGTGCGAAATGCAAAACAAGAATGCACAAATAACTTGTTGCTGTCTATGTATGTGTATTTAGTTGTTCCATACTTTTAAATAGGTGCTGTATTATTTAGCCAAGGCAAACTCGTTTATTAATTTGAGCCAACCGGCTTTCCGTTGTTGGTTATTACACGCGTGCTGATTGGCTTTTGTGGGTCGTATTCCGTCGTTGATTGGTTCAAATATAGAGGCGTTGTTCACGCAAGGATGTGTAGTTGGCGAAACAGCCTTTTTTCCCCCTTCTTTTTTTGCTTCAACATGCGTGTAGATTTTACAGCAGTCCGATATATTTAATATCGGTATTTATTTTATAGAATAAACTTTTTAATTCGAGTCTGAGTCCCTATTTGTTTCTGTGGGCGTTTTCTTCATCTATCCGTTGTCCTTCATAATTTTAAATGTTAAATGCTTAAAAAAATATTCAAAACTTATTCTTTTACGTAGGTTCCAGACTTGTGATTTCTTTGTAGGTGTTTGTTTGCAAGAGAAATGACCCTATGGTGGCCTTTGAGCTATTGATCCTTGGTAGCTAATGTTTAAAAGCTGACGTTCAGGTGTTCAAAGGTTTTATGTGCATGTCAACTATAATGCATCACTTGAAATGTGTTATCTAGTTTCTGTTCTGGATTCTCATGAATGCCATTGAGAAAGCACTGACAGAATATGTAACAGCTGAGTTGACAAGTGTTTTTCGGTCTTTGGCAGGAATTTTGCTTACAAATAAATGTTTTCACATTATTATTTTGGTGATTTATTATTATGAGGATGTTCTTGGAGACCGTTGCCCTTTGCAGAGATTTCATTCCTAATTTTAGCTACACTTAAATAGAGGGTTTACAAAGCAGAAGAAACTTGATACCCATGTTAGCCTCAGCTGTCTTAACATGGAACTTTTCACATTTGTTTCTTTATTTATTTTAAATAAATCTTCAATATATATTTAATGCAGTGGATTACAAAAAAAGAAGTAATTCAGTTAAATGTCATTTAAATATTAGGACTTTATAAGATTAAAACGAGATGTATGACATTCTTGTGACGTTGCGCACGTTACTCACGTGTTGTTCATGTGCTCTACACCAGCGTGGCCTCCTCAGGTCACATGATTTGTGAATCTCAAGCATCACAGACTACAGTTATTACATTAGCATGCCCAGTGTGACTTAAGACTCTCATATACTTCCGTTTGGACCTTGTACAAGTTGCATTAGTGCTGCTGTTCATAATGGATGCTTTTTCCTGTGTCCAATCAGTTCCTGGTGGGGTGGAGTGCAGATGGGTCCCCCTGATCCCATCCTGGGGGTGACCGAAGCCTTCAAGAGGGACACCAACCCCAAGAAGATGAACCTGGGGGTGGGAGCCTACAGGGATGACCAAGGCAAGCCCTTCGTCCTCAGCTGTGTTCGCAAGGTAAGACTGCACACAAACACGTTAATACCCTTTAAACCTTGTGACAGGTTGCATGTTTTTGTTTTGAATTTGTGTATGTAACCATACTGGTGTGTTTTTCAGGCAGAGGCATTGATTGCCTCAAAACAGCTGGATAAGGAGTATCTGCCCATTGGTGGTTTGGCAGAGTTTACCAAAGCTTGCGCCCAACTTGCTCTTGGCGCTGATAATGAGGTCTTGAAGAGTGGCAGGGTAAGTTGGCGTATGTGCGCTAATTCACCACAGAGACGGTTCCATTTGTAAACGAGTCGTCTCCCAACAGAGCATCACTGTCCAGACCATCTCAGGAACTGGATCACTGCGCGTTGGAGCAAACTTTTTGGTAATCCGCTCTTGTATAGTATTGTAAGTCCGCTAGCCCAAATGAACTGTAAGGCCAGGCAAGAATTTTCTCACTTGTCTTTTTTTTTTTTTTTTTTTTTCTTCTGGCCCAGTCCCGGTTCCATGGAGGTCCTCATGATGTGTACTTGCCCAAACCTTCCTGGGGTAACCACACACCCATCTTCAGAGACGCTGGAATGCAGCTCAAAGCATACCGCTACTACGACCCCTCCACATGTGGCTTTGATTTCAATGGTGCTCTGGAGGACATCTCTGTAAGACATGATGAGTCGCATGGGTGGTGGAGTATTTTTTTTTTGTAGCCATTTATGCAACAATCTCAAATCAGATTACAAGGTGTGAAATCTTTACATTAAAGAGTGACTAGCGAGCTACGATGTTCCCTCGTTTATCTCGGGTGTTACGTTCCAAAAACTACCTGCGTTATGGAAATCTGCGTTAACAAAAACAAAAAAAACAAAAAAAAACATCCGTTAATTATACATATATTTTTTCGTTTATTATGTTTTTTTGTTTTGGTATGATTTTTACTTTACTATAAATGCTTTTTCATTTATCAAATAATGTATGTTCTTTTTTTCCCCACTTACATTCATTTTATTCCATTAAAAGTATGTTTTTTTTTTTCTGTATTTTCTTATTACAGTATACAGCACTATATATATATATATATATATATATATATATATATATATATATATATATATATATATATATATATATATATATATTTTTTTTTTTCATTTATTGTTTTTTCATTCATCATTTGTTTTTTTTATTTACAGTCATTTTTTCCAAACTTATTCACTGCCAGCCATTTTAGAAAATTTCCAAATGTCCAATATCAACGTGATATTACGTTCAATAATTATATATAAACCAAATCTACCAAATGACAGAATAGACTCCCTACTTTTTGCCTCGTCCCGTTCTTTTAGAATTAACAGTAGAAAAATGTAGGTTTGCCAAAATATAGCCATTATTCCCATGGACTCTGAAACTGTGTTTATTTCGTATAAAATGGGGCAATGATGTCATCTACCGGTGGTTGGGCATTAGTAAAGTTTGACATTTACAGTGGAGCATAATCTGATTCTCCCCATCTATCCCCACTCAAAAAGTATATATAATTGGCAAGTATACTTGTCAAAGGCAGTGAATGAGTTAAAAGTTTTTTTTATGTACTTGTTATACAGCACAGTATATATTTTCTATCTCCGGAATGCAATGTCATGGAGCGACGGGTCAGATGGAAAGGTCTCGCTGAGACGAATCCGCAGATGCCCGAATGACCCCGGTCGGACGTAGGGTTCGAGATTTACGGCCGCGTAAAGACAAAAAAAATAAACCAAAAAGTACATTGTAAGAAAGGAGAAAAAAAAAAAAAAAGCACGCTGTAAAAAATACGCAAAACAGTGAGGGAACACTGTACATGACC